>NC_090406.1:3044361-3148450 GCF_036365525.1 Heterodontus francisci
TCCAACCCCCCACACTTCTCTCCTCCCCCCCCCCAACCCCCTCTCCTCCCCCCCCCCAACCCCCACACTTCTCTCCTCCCCCCCCAACCCCCACACTTCTCTCCTCCCCCCCCCAACCCCCCACAACTACTCACCCCCCCCCCACCCCAACCCCCACACCACTCCCCCCCACCCCAACCCCCCACACTTCTCTCCTCCCCCCCCCCAACCCCACACTCTCCCTACCCCCCCCCAACCCCCACACACTCTCTCCACCCCCACCCCAACCCCCCACACTTCTCTCCTCCCCCCCCCCAACCCCCACACTCCTCCCCCCCCAACCCCCACACTCACTCCTCCCCCCCCCAACCCCCCACACTCTCTCCTCCCCCCCCCAACCCCCCACACATCTCACCTCCCCCCCCCCCAACCCCCCACACCTCTCCTCCCCCCCCAACCCCCCACACTCTCTCCTCCCCCCCCCCAACCCCCCACACTCTCTCCTCCCCCCCCCAACCCCCCACACTTCTCTCCTCCCCCCCCCCAACCCCCCACACTCTCCTCCCCCCCCCCAACCCCCCACACTTCTCCCTCCCCCCCCCCAACCCCCCCACACTCTCTCCACCCCCCCCCCCAACCCCCCACACTCACTCCTCCCCCCCCCAACCCCCCACACTCCTCCACCCCCCCCCCAACCCCCCACACTTCTCTCCTCCCCCCCCCAACCCCCACACTCTCCTCCCCCCCCAACCCCCCCTCCTCCCTCCCCCCCCAACCCCCCACACTTCCTCCTCCCCCCCCAACCCCCACACTCTCTCCCCCCCCCCCCAACCCCCCACACTTCTCTCCTCCCCCCCCCCAACCCCCCTCTCCTCCCCCCCCAACCCCCCACACTTCTCTCCTCCCCCCCCCCAACCCCCACACTTCTCTCCTCCCCCCCCCAACCCCCCCCACTTCTCTCCTCCCCCCCCCCAACCCCCACACTTCCTCCTCCCCCCCCCCAACCCCCCACACTTCTCTCCTCCCCCCCCCCAACCCCCCACACTTCTCTCCTCCCCCCCCCCAACCCCCCACACTTCTCTCCTCCCCCCCCCAACCCCCACACTTCTCTCCTCCCCCCCCCCAACCCCCCACACTTCTCTCCTCCCCCCCCCAACCCCCCACACTTCTCTCCTCCCCCCCCCAACCCCCCACACTTCTCTCCTCCCCCCCCCAACCCCCCACACTTCTCTCCTCCCCCCCCCCAACCCCCACACTTCTCTCCTCCCCCCCCCAACCCCCCACACTTCTCTCCTCCCCCCCCCAACCCCCCACTTCTCTCCTCCCCCCCCAACCCCCCACACTTCTCTCCTCCCCCCCCCAACCCCCCACACTTCTCTCCTCCCCCCCCCAACCCCCACACTTCTCTCCTCCCCCCCCCAACCCCCACACTTCCTCTCCTCCCCCCCCCCAACCCCCCACACTTCTCTCCTCCCCCCCCCAAACCCAACCCCCACACTTCTCTCCTTTCCCCCCCCAAAACCCAACCCCCACACTTCTCTCCTTTCCCCCCCAAACCCAACCCCCCACATTTCTCTCCTTTCCCCCCCCAAACCCAACCCCCACACTTCTCTCCTTTCCCCCCCCCAAACCCAACCCCCCACACTTCTCTCCTCCCCCCCCCCAACCCAACCCCCACACTTCTCTCCTCCCCCCCCAACCCAACCCCCACACTTCTCTCCTCCCCCCCCCAACCCAACCCCCCACACTTCTCTCCTCCCCCCCCCAACCCAACCCCCCACACTTCTCTCCTCCCCCCCCCAACCCAACCCCCCACACTTCTCTCCTCCCCCCCCCAAACCAACCCCCACACTTCTCTCCTCCCCCCCCCCAACCCAACCCCCCACACTCTCTCTCCTACCCCCTCTCCTCCCCCCCCCCAAAACCCAACCCCCCACACTTCTCTCCTCCCCCCCCACCCAACCCCCCACACTTCTCTCCTCCCCCCCCCAACCCAACCCCCCACACTTCTCTCCTCCCCCCCCAAACCCAACCCCCCACACTCTCTCCTCCCCCCCCCCAACCCAACCCCCACACTTCTCTCCTCCCCCCCCCACAAAACCCAACCCCCACACTTCTCTCCCCCCCCCCAAACCCAACCCCCCACACTTCTCTCCTTCCCCCCCCCCAAAACCCAACCCCCCACTCTTCTCTCCTACCCCCCCCAACCCAACCCCCCACACTTCTCTCCTTCCCCCCCCCCCCAAAACCCAACCCCCCACACTTCTCTCCTTCCCCCCCCCCAAAACCCAACCCCCCACACTTCTCTCCTCCCAACCCCCCACACTTCTCTCCTCCCCCCCCCCAACCCCCCACACTTCTTTCCCACCCGCCCCGGGTCCCAGCAGCTCCGATTCACCGCTCCCTTCCCGGGGTCTCCGGGTCGGTCGTTCCCTCCCTCCCCCTGGCTCTGTGCCGGGGCCTCGGCCTTACCTTGAAGTAGCCGCCCTCATAGTGAGTGTTGGGCGGCCCGAAGATCGCCACCTCCCAGTTGTACAAGTCGGACTCGTCGACCAGGGTGATGCGGAAACCCTCGACCGGCTCCTCCTGGAGGCTCTTCAGCTCCAACATCAGTGCCTTCTGGGAGCTGCTGCTCTGTTGGTGAGCCATGGCCGCCCGGGCCGGGTCCCGGGGCCGGCCGGCCCGGGAGGAGGGTAGGTGAGGCCGAGGGAAGGCGAGGCCGCGGAGCCGGAGGCTGGGCTGTTGGAGGCCGCTGTGGTCCCGATCTGGAATCACTAGAAGGCCGCAGTTGAGGCCCCGCCGCAGGGTGTGTGGATGCCGCGCTTTGAGGCCCTTCAGCCCCGCTCTGCACTGGCGCTGAGGCCGCTGTCCGGCTACAATGCCCCCGTGACCTGCGGCGGCCAATCGGCACGCAGCAACAGAGTAGCAAATCATAATGTGTCCAATCAGCGATTACCACCACGCGGAGCCAATCAGTGAGCAGAATAACAACTGTATCCAATCAGAAGCGCCGGCCCTCCAATCAGTGAGAAGAACGGACATCGCCCACTCAAACAATCGCAGCGAATCAGAGAGCGACAGCTGCTCAGGCAACCAATCACGGATCAGCGTATCACGTGAGGAAGGATTCGCTGTGCATTCCGGGACATGTAGTCATTCTGCGTGAAGCAATTCAGCCCATCGAGCCTGTGCTAGGCCCCAAAGCCTCCCCACGAGAGAGAGAGAGAGGGCTTTCAACAGGATCAGGTTTCAGGTGCAAGGGGCAAAGTTTAGAGGTTCCGAAGAAGGGTCACTGACCGAAATGTTAACTCTGCTTTCTTTCCACAGATGCTGCCAGACCTGCTGAGTGAATCCAGCATTTCTTGTTTTTATTAAAGTTTAGAGGGGGATGTGCGAGGCAAGTTCTTTACACAGAGGGTGGTGAGTGCCTGGGACTTGCTGCCGGGGGATATGGTGGAAGCAGATACGATAGCGACGTTAAGAGACATCTTGACAAATACATGAATAGGATGGAATCGAGGATACGGACCCCGGAAGTGCAGGTGTTAGTTTAGGCAGGCATCAAGATTGGCGCAGGCTTGGAGGGCCGAATGGCCTGTTCCTGTGCTGTTCTTTGTTCTTTATAACAGAGCTGTGAATGGTCAGCGAGGCAGTGCAGATTTACAAAGGGAAGGTTAGGCCTGACAAACATGATTGAAGTTTTTGAAAAGGTGCCTATAGTATTGGATAGGAGAATGTCCATGGCTGTTATTTATCTGGACTTCCATGACGCATTTGATAAAGTTCCCCATAAGAGACTGTTTGCTAAAGTTGTAGCTCATGGAATTGACCCGATTAGCAAATTATCTGAGTGGCAGGAGGCAGAGAGTAGGGATAATGGTTAGGTGCTCTAATTGGCAGGACGTGACTAGTGGTGTCCCGCAAGGTTCTGTATTGGGGCCGCAACTATTTACTGTATTTATTAACAACTTAGATGATGGGATATTCCCCTGTCCATTACTTCAGCCACTTTTTCAAAAACTTCAGAAGGCATTCGATAAGGTGCCACATAAAAGGTTATTGCACAAAATAAGAGCTCAGGGTATTGGGGGTAATGTGTTGGCATGGATTGAGGATTGGCTAACACCCAGAAGGCAGAGTCTCGGGATTAATGGGTCTTTTTCAGGTTGGAAAGCCGTAACTAGTGGGGTGCCAAAAGGATCGGTCCCAGGGCTTCTACCGATTACTATCTACTTGAAGGAAGGGACAGAGTGTAGAGTATCCAAATTTGCTGACGATACAAAAATAGGTGAGAAGGCATGTTGTGATGAGGACACAAAGAATCTGCAAAGGGATATAGATAGGTTAAGTGAGTGGGCAAAACTTGACAGATGGAGTTCAATGTGGGAAAGTGTGAGGTCATCCACTTTGGTAGGAGGAATTAAAAGGCAGATTATTATTTAGATGGAGAAAGACTACAAAATACTGCAGTACAGAGGGATCTGGGTGTCCTTGTACATGAAACACAAAAAGTTAGCATGCATTTGCAGCAAGTAATTAGGAAGGCAAATGGAATTTTGGCCTTTATAACTAAGAGGTTGGAGTTTAAAAATAGGGAAGTCTTGTTACAACTGTACAGGGTGTTGGTGAGGCCACACCTGGAGTACTGCATACAGTTTTGGTCCCCGTATTTAAGGAAGGATATACTAGCATTGGAGGCAGTTCAGAAAAGGTTTGCTCGGCTGATTCTTGGATGAAGGGGCTGTCTTATCAAGAACGGCTAAACAGGTTAGGCCTTTATTCATTGGAGTTTAGAAGAATGAGAGGTGATCTTATTGAAACATATAATATTCTAAGGGGGCTCGACAGAGTAGATGTTGAGAAGATGTTTCCACTGATTGGGGAATCTCGAACTAGGGGACATAGTTACAAAATAAGTCACACATTTAAAACAGATGCAAAGGAATTCTTCTCTCAGAGGGTGGTGAATCTCTGGAATTCTCTACCTCAGAGTTGTGGAGGCTGGGTCACTAAATGTATTTAAGGAAGAGGTAGATAGATTTTTGAAATCTTGGAGAGTCGAGGGTTATGTGGAGCAGGCCCAAAAGAGGAGTTGAGGCCTGGCACAGATCAGCCATGATCTTATTGAATGGCGGGGCAAGCTTGAGGGGCTGAATGGCCTACTCCTGCTCCTATTTTTTTAATGTTATGTTAAAGCCACATATCCAAATCTGCTGATCACACAAAGATAGGTGGCATTGTAAGCAGTGTAGATGGAAGCATAAAATTACAAAGAGATATTGATAGATTAAGTGAATGGGTAAAACTGTGGCAAATGGATTTCAATGTAGGCAAATGTGAGGTCATCCACTTTGGACCTTAAAAGTATACAGCAACAAGATACTTTCTAAATGGTGAAACGCTAGAAACAGCAGAGGTCCAAAGAAACTAGGGCAGTCCAGGTACACAGATCAGTAAAATGTCATGAACAGGTACAGAAAATAATCAAAAGGCTAATGGAATATTGGGTGTCATATCTAGAAGAATGAAATACAAAGGGGTAGAAGTCAGGGGTTGTGTGTGTGTGTGTATATATATATATATATATATATATACACATACACACAGAATAACTGATACCCAGGAGTGAGTTACAGCTTGGAATCTAATCAAGAGTTTATTTAGTTGGCTACTCTCCCCCATTTTTTTTGCCCTGTGTATAATTCACCTCAGGGACTGGGAAGTATTCCAGCTCAGTTGGGGAATTTAGGTACAAGTGCTCTCATACTACTGCTCTCAGTTTCACGGAGTTTCCATAACTTTCTGTTCCCAATGTTTTCAAATCAGCTTCAAGGTTTTTAATCAAAATGTCAGTTTTGTGTTGCCCTGCCCCTCTTGTGATTTAATCCAGTACGACATCACACTAACATTATGACTGCAGCAAATGATTGAAATCGGTTGAGTGACTATCATTCACATTTTGACTTTAAATGAGGTGTGATGGAGCAGAGCATATTAGCTGGATGGGTGAAGAAAGCATAGAATGGCTGTATGGGATCTGATAACACTACTGTTCCCAGACTGGAGGATGTTTGTCGCCAATATATTCTTGGCTTGGTGGGAGTGGACTGGAGATAGGATCCTTGCTACACTGGGCCTGGACGTGGATGATACAGAGAGTCTTGACAAGTATGATTATGGCTCATTTATCCAAACATCCCCAGAGTGTGTCATGGAATCTACAGCAATACCAATACCTCAACCAAGTCGCAGAGCCTCTTGGGGAGGACAAACAGTGCTCAGTGCGCAAGGCAACAAAAATGTTCCCCAGAAATTCCAGCCACCTAAGACTGACTTCACCAAAGGAAAGTCGAGCAGAAACAGCCCAAGACAACCAGCAACAGCTCTGAATACTACCGGGTTGGATTTCAGACCACAGCGCACCAGGGTGCAACTACTACGCGAGGAGGACAGACGCAGAAGATCAATGAGGCGGGCAGGGAAGGAACGGTTAAAACGATGGTTTGATGAGATGCTGGATAGACAGAAATAAGTCAAATCCCGTTGGTTCAGAATTGATCACAAGGTGTGCAATTCCATCAACATGTTCAGAAAGATTCAACAAACCTCAAGGGCAAAGCCTGAGCAATGCAAGTCCCTGGAGCCTGGTATAACTTATTTTAATGTATATATGGATTTTTGAAATAAAAAATAAGCCCTCAATTCTGAGCTCCTTCTCCAGATCAGCATGGCAGCCACCAAAATGACAGCATCAGCTATACACACTCTGCTGTGTCTTTAGAACCTCCCCCACCCCTCATCCTTTGTGCACATTCTAAATAAAATGTCTGCATTAAAACTTTGTATTGTGGATTAAGAAAAAGGTTCTGAATTCTTTGACTCAACTGGGGGGAATGCAGCATGGGTTTACCAGAATGACACCTGGACTCCAAGGGTTAAAGTACAAGGAGAGATTACACAAACTAGGGTTGTATTCCCTGGAACTCAGAAGATTAACATACATACGAACATATGAATTAGGAGCAGAAGTAGGCCATTTGGCCAGTCGTGCCTGCTCTGCCGTTCAATAAGATCATGGCTGATCTGTTTGTGTCTTGAATTCCACACTCCCATCTATCCCCGATAATCTTTTTATAACCTTGCCTAACAAGAATCTATCTACCTCCACCTTAAAAATATTCAATGACCCCGCCTCCACCACCTTCCGAGGCAGAGAGTTCCAAAGTCGCACAACCCTCAGAGAAAAAAATTTCTCCTCAGCTCTCTCTCAAAAGGGCAACTCCTAACTATAAAACAGTGTCCCCTAGTTCTGAGCTCACCCACAAGAGGAAACATCCTTTCCACATCCATTTTGTCAAGACTGTTCACGATGTTACATATTTCAATCAAGTCTCCCCTCACTCTTCTAAATTCCAGTGAAAACAAGCCCAGTCTGTCCAACCTTTCCTCATAAGACAAGCCGCTCATTCCAGGTATCAATCTAGTAAACCTCCTCTGAACCGCCTCCAATGCATTCACATCCTTCCTTAAATAAGGAGACCAAACCTGCATACAATATTCGAGATGTGGTCTCACCAATGCCCTGTATAATTGAAGCATAAGATCCTTACTTTTATTTTCAATTCCTGTCATAATACAGAATAGCATTCCATTAGCCTTCTTTATTACTTGCTGTACCTGCATACTAACTTTTTGTGACTCATGCACTAGAACACCGAGATCCCTCTGCACCTCGGAATTCTGCAGTCGTTCACCGTTTAAGTAATACTCTGCTTTTTTATTCTTCCTGCCAAAGTGAACTTCACATTTTCCCACATTATACTCCATCTGCCAGATTTTTGCCCACTCACTCAACCTATCTATATCGGTCTGCAACCTCCTTATGTCTTCACAACAGATTTTCCTACCTATCTTTGTGTCATCTGCAAATTTAGCTACCATGCCATCGCTACCCTCATATAAGTCATTGATATAACTTTGATTGAAGTTTGTAAGATATTAAGAGGAACAGATAGGATAGAGAGAAACTATTTCCACTGCTAAGGGAGTCTAGAGCCAGACCTTTCAGGAGTAAAATTAGGAAACAGTTCTACACACAAAGGGTAGAAGAAGCTTGGAACTCTCTTCCGCGAGGCAATTGATGCTAGATCAATTGTTAATTTTAAAACTAAGATGGATAGATTGTTATTAATCAAAGGTATAAGGAGGCCCAAAAAAAGAAAGGGATATGGGCAAAGGCAGGTATGAAGTTATGTCACAGATGAACCATGATCTCATTGAATGGTGGGGGAACAGGTTCAAAGGTCTGAATGGCCTACTCTTGATCCTAGTTTAAAAACTGAAGATTACTCTGATGGCAGGTTAACACTACGAGCTGATACATTGTGAAAACTCTCATAATTAGTGTCCTGTGCTGAAGACACTCACAGGTCACAGCCATCATCCTTGGTACCACAACTTACACACAACGTTTCAGTCTGTGCCACACGAGCAGTGCCAATATCGTAACATCACTGTATTTCACCAAGAACATCTGTTCATACAAAAAAATTTCATACAAAATCAGACAGATTCCAGCTCTAAATTGGCATTCGATAACTGCTGTTTGTGGTGAGAACGGAAGTCAGTTCTAGTGCGATGCCTCCACAGTCAAATATCCTTCCTGCATGCACTGTTTAGGTTTACACACCCTTGGATGAGGTACCAGAGGCCATTTGAGAAAGACTCACCCAACAAGAGCAGGTGGCTTCAGGAGTGTGAAGGGATGGCTTTATATTCGAATCAGAATCAACATACAGCAGGGAACGGAAGTAGTAACCAGAGAAACAGGAAATGGAACTGAATGATTACAAGAACTGTAACTGGAGTCAGGTTATGTTTAATTTGACTGTTTTGCAAAGCTATATCCAATACTGATCAAAAACAGGATATAACAAGGCACTCAACAATCCTCAATAATACAGACAAAGTGAGCATTGAACATCAGTGGTTCACTATCCATGTGGTGCACACCCAGTTTCAATATCCGGACTGTACTCTGTACTCAGACCAGGAGCTGTGCTCTTAGAATGGGAAGGACGACGACAAAATCAGCCAAAGTTCCTATTCCTGCTCTCTATCCCCGGGTGAGAGTGTTTGCTGGAAGACAATCCTCAGAGCTCCAAATGTTGCTGATTCCTGCTGCTTACACCTCAAATGAGGGAGGTGGACAAGGCTGAAACAGTCTAAATTAGTGCTGAAGTCTCAGGCAAGGAGAGACTGCAACATTAACACCGAGACGCTGACCATCACTGGCTGGTGGCAAGTGGAGAGACACCAAGCAACACAGACAAAGTAGCAACACTGAATAAACTCCCTCTATAAAAAGCACAGTGGCAAAGAACAGGCGTGGGGATGCGAAGGGTGGTGGGGCAGAGAGGGAGCTAAGGGACATGGAGCGAGGACACTTGCCTCAGTGCAGTAAGCAGTGTGGACCTAGCTGTGTTAATATATTATATGTTGAGCCAGATAACAATGATTCGGCATCAAGAAACCCGAGCAGAGGAGGAACTCCAGAAAGCTTGTTATGGAAGGATAAAGTTGGAGCCTATATTTACTCAGTTTCACATTTATTGTGCAGAGCAAAAGGATTACAAACGTGTAGCTCCTCAGTCAAACCATCCACCAGTCTCAGTCAGTGTCTGCCTATATGTGCTCAACTGAGACTCCAATTAACACCCTCCATCTGCATTAATCAAACAATTTGATACACAATTAACAGATTAACACATGCAGGGACATCAAGTTGGATCTGGGGCATTCTGTGGTCAGGGCGTCACTGCCTGTTTTTGTACCTTCACAGTCAACAGATGGGTTTTACTTTCTCAATGAAGAGAGGAGCAGCGAGCAGGGTGAACTCTTCCTTGCTTATCGATGGGATCGATTCATTTTGACGGAGTCTCACCGCTCTTTCCATTGCCTGTCCAAGCTGGTTGGGTGCCAGCTTCGAGCCAGCGTCTAGGTACCTGATGGCGCTGGAGGAGTTGCCAATGCTCACTGCATCTTTCAGGGCATCAAGCAGAACCTGACACACTGTCCGATCAGCTTCATCAGAGTCCGCCACCACATCAAACAGCCTCCCGGAAATCTTCACAAACTCCAGGAAGATGAAGCAGCTCAAAACCCCATGCCTGAAGACACCAAAGGAAACAGCCTCGTGGTCCCAGCACTGCAGCTTCTGGATCAGGGAGCAGGATGAGAGGTGTGCCCCTCCACAGATCTGTCTCAGGAGCTCGGTGTAGGCTCTACCCTTGAGGCCGGGTTTCTTCTTCTTGCCAATGGGGCAGCTGAGGATTTGGAAGGCTGAAGCCAGGTTCCTGCTGAAGGCTGGTCTGCTGTAGTGACAAAGCAGCAGCTGTTTCAAGGCTCTGGGGACCAGCTCCTACAGAAAGAGCAAAAGAATCATAGAATGGCTACAGGACAGAAGGAGGCCATTTGGCCCACTGTGTCTGTGCTGGCTCTCCCACCTAGTCTCACTCCCCTGCCTTTTCCCTATAATCTGCAATCATCTTCAGATAATTACCCAATTCCCTTTGAAAGCCACAATTGAATCTGCCTCTGCCACACTCTCAGATCCTAACCACTTGCTGCAGGTTTTTGCTCAGGTCACATTTTTTTTGCCATTCACCTTAAATTGGTGTCCTCTGGTTCTGGACCCTTCCACCAATAGGAACAATTTCTCCCTATCTACTTTGTCTTTATGATTTTGAACACCTCTATCAAATCTCCTCTTAATCTTCACTTCTCCATGCAGAACAGCCCCAGCTTCTCCAATCTATCCATGTAACTGAAGTTCCTCATCCCTAGAACCATTGTCGTAAATCTTTTCTATACCCTCTCTAATGTCTTCACACCCTTCCTAAAAAGAGGAGCCTAGAACTGGACACACTACTCCAGTTGAGGCTGAACCAGTGTTTTATAAAGGTTTACCATAACTTCCTTGCTTTTGTACTCTATGCCTCTATTTATAAAGCCCAGGTTCCCGTATGCTTTATGTCATGCAGACGCCAACCCCACCCCCCGCCACCACACCTGCCAAGAATGAGGCATATTAATTTTGTCATATGAACATTGATTTTAAACTGTTGCTGGAGTGAGGAAATGACTTGTTAAACAGATCAGCCGTGGCTGGAAAAATATTTGCATACTACCAGATAGTGCTTGGAGGGACAAAGGGGCTATTCCCTGCTCCAATTTAACCCACAATGGACTTTGAGCATCAGGTATTGTGTGTAGGAAGAGACATTCCAGGGTCGGCCAAGTCAAGAGAATCCACAAACAGACGTGGTCAGACCTGCTAGTCACATGACTAACCTGCTTGGCAACCTGGGATTTTTCTGAATTGTACAAAGAGTTTGAACTGAGAAAAGACTGTTTGCTCCTGGAGTGAGAAGACCTCTCCCGTCTGCTCCCAGCTCTTTCTCACAAGCCTCTGGACCCACTCAGGACACATGAACTTCAAGAGAGAAAAGTCTCCTACATCGAATAAGGTTTAAGAAGAACACTGGGCCCCAACGAAAAGCAAGACCTACCTACAATCAAGGACTTTACAGCGAGCTCGAAGAATAGTAACCAAAACCATCTTCCGATATTGCCTCAAACCTTTACACTTTATTTCTTCTGCTCTTTTCTGTTTCTATCTGCATGTGTGTATTGCATAGGCATGCTAGCGTGGGCGTGTCGCATAGCCGTAGGTTAACCGAATTAGAGTTTAAGTTTAATAAATCTCAACCTTTTTTCTTTAAACCTAAGAAAACCTGTTTGGCTAGTTTCTTTGCCTTATAATTGGAAGTCAGTGAACAAGGATTCACTTCTGCTACCTTCAGGGATCTGTGGACATTCACTCCAAGGTCTCTCACTTCCTCTTCACTTCTCAGTATTTTCCCATTAATTATGTATTCCTTTGCCTTGTTTGACCTCCCCAAATGCATCACCTGACACTTCTCCAGGTTGAATTCCATTTGCCACTTTTCTGCCCATCTGATCAGACCATCAATATCTTCCTGCAGCCTACAGCGATCCACCTCGCTATCTACCACACGGCCAATCTTTGTGTTGTCTGCAAATTTCTTGATTACGCCCCCTACATTAAAGTCCAAATTGTTAATATATACCACAAGAGGTTGGTAAACAAAATTAGAGCACATGGGATTGAGGGGGAATATACTGGCATGGATTGAGAACTGGTTAACGGACAGAAAACAGAGAGTAGGAATAAATGGGTCTTTTTCGGATTGACAGGCTGTGACTAATGGGGTACCGCAAGGATCAGTGCTTGGGCCACAGCTGACCACAATCTATCAATAATTTGGATGTGGGAATTAAATGTAATATTTCCAAGTTTGCAGATGACACAAAACTAGGTGGCAGTGTGAGTTGTGAGGAGGATGCAAAGATGCTTCAAGGGAATTTGGAGAAGCTAAGTGAGCGGGCAAAAATTTGGCAGATGGAATGCAATGTGGAGAAATGTGAAGTTATCCACTTTGGTTGGAAAAACAGAAATACAGAGTATTTCTTAAATGGTGAGAGGGTGGTAAGTGTTGAACTTCAAAGGGACTTAGGTGTCCTTGTTCATGAGTCACTGAAAGCTAACATGCAGGTATATCAAGCAATTAAGAAGGCAAATGGTATGTTAGCCTTTATTACAAAAGGATTTGCGTATAGGAGTAAAGATGTCTTACTGCAATTACATAAAGACTTGGTGAGTCCACACCTGGAGTATTGTGCGCTGTTTTGGTCTCCTTATCTATGGAAAGACTTGCTTGCCATAGAGGGAGTGCAACAGAGGTCCACCAAACTAATTCCTGGGATGGAGGGATTGTCCTACGAGGAAAGATTAAATAGAGTGGACTTTTATTCTCTGGAGTTTAAAAGAATGAGAGGTGATTTCATTCAAACATACAAAATTCTTATTGGTTGATGCAGGAAGGATGTTTCCCCCGGCTGGGGAGTCTAGAACCAGGGGACACAGTCTCAGAATAAGGGGGAGGCCATTTAGGACTGAGATGAGGAGGAATTTCTTCACTCAGAGGGTGGTGAATCTTTGGAATTCTCTGCCCCAGAGGGCTGTGGAGGCTCAGTCGTTGAGCATTTTTGAGACTGAGATAGATAGATTTCTACATATTAAAAACATCAAGGGTTATGGGGATAGTGCAGGAAAATGGTGTTGAAGTAGAAAATCAGCCATGATCTCATTGCTTATGTCCGACACTGAGAACTCAATACTACAGAAAGCCGAGAGGAATATAGAAAGCAGAAGGGTGAAATCAAAAAGGAAATTAGGAAAGCTAACAGAGGGCATGACAGAATAGTGGCAAGCAAAATCAAGGTGAACCCAAAGATGTTTTTTTTATCAATACATTAAGAGTAAGAGGATAACTAAGGAGAGAGTAGGGCCCATAAAAGACCAAAAAGGTAACCAAGTGTAGGGGCAGAAGATGTGGGTATTGTTCTTAATGAATACTTTGTGCCTGTCTTCACAAAAGAGGGACACGATGCAGATATTGTCGTTAAGGAAGACAGGCATGAAGTACTGGATGTCATAAAATAGGGAGAGAAGTAGTATTAATGGGATTCGCATCCTTGAATGTTGATAAATCACCAGGGCCAGATAAAATGTACCCCAGGTTGTTAAAAGAAGCGAGAGAGGAAATAGCAGAAGGTCTGACCATCATTTTCCAGTCCTCACTGGATACAGGTTTGGTGCTGGAGGATTGGAGGACTGCTAACATTGTACCTTTGTTTAAAAAGGGAGCGAAGGATAGACCGAATAATTACAGGCCAGTCAGTCTAACCTGTTCAGTGCTGTATCTCTAATCTAATCTAATCTAACCTCAGTAGTGGGCAAATTATTGGAACCTATTCTGAGAGACAGAATAAACTGTCACTTAGAAAGGCACAGATTACTCAAGGATAGTCAGCATGGATTTCTTAAGGGAAGATCTTGTCTGACCAACTTGATCAAATTTTTTAAAGAAGTAACAAGGAAGATAGATGAGGGTAGTGCAGTTGATGTGGTCTACTTGGATTTTAGCAAGGTCCCACATGGCAGACTGGTTAAAAAAATAAAATCCCATGGAATCCAGGGAAATGCAGCAACGTGGATACAAAATTGGCTCAGTGGCAGGAAACAAAGGGTAATTGTTTTTGCGACTGGAAGGCTGTTTTCCAGTGGCATTCCGCAGGGCTCAGTACTGGGTCCCCTGCTTTTCGTGGTATATATTAACGATTTGGACCATAAAGTGCCATAAAGCAGGGCTACGGTCCAAATGCTGGAAGGTGGGATTAGACTGTGTGGCTCGTTTTTCGGCCAGCACAGACACAATAGGCCAAATGGCCTCTTTCTGTGTCGTAAACTTTCTATGATTCTATGAATGGCAGAGCAGACTCGAAGGGCTGAATGGCCTACACCTGCTCCTGTTTCTTATGTTCTTATGATTTGTGCACATACACCCCCATATTCGCCATGGCAACGCCTCTACCAATCAAGAGTCCACTTGCCAACCAATCAGCACTCTCTTCTCATACAGTGTAAATTTGTTGCTTTCCTTTACAATGGTATTCTTGAGTTGTCTTGATGAGTGCAAGACGAAAAGCTTCGACAAAACGTCTCTATTTTCAGCAATACAAAAGTAGGGGTCCTAACACCGACCCCTGGGGAACTCCACTATATACCTTCCTGCAGTCCAAAAGGTGGCGTAGTAGTATCACTGGACTAGTAATCCAGAGGCCTAGGCTAATACTCTGGGGACATGGGTTCGAATCCCACCACGGCAGATGGTGAAATTTGAATTCAATTCATAAACCTGGAATTAAAAGCTACTCTAATGGTGACCATGAAACCATTGTCAATTGTAAAAATCCATCTTGTTCACTAATGCCCTCCAGAGAAGGAAATCTACTGTCCTTACCTGGTCTGGCTTACATGTGATTCCACACCCACAGCAATGTGATTGACTCTTAACTGTCCTCTGAAATGGTCTAGCAAGCCACTCAGTTGTATCTAACTGCTACAAGTCCTAATAAAAGGAATGAAACTGGACGGACCACCCAGCATCAACCTAGGCACTGGAAAGACAAAGGGAAACCCAGCCCTGTCAACCCTGCAAAGTCCTCCTTCTGAAGGCTTGTGCCCAAAATTGGGAGAGCTGTCCCACAGATTTAGTCAAGCAGCAGCCTGCTCCTTCGACAGCACCTTACAAACCTGCGACCTCTACCAATTAGAAGGACAAGGGCAGCAGATGCACGAGAACACCATCACCTGCAAGTTACCCTCCAAGCCACACACCATCCTGACTTGGAACTATATCGCCGTTCCTTCACTGTCGCTGGTTCAAAATCCTGGAACTCCCTTCCTAACAGCACTGTGGGTGTACCAGCACCACATGGACTGCAGCGGTTCAAGAAGGCAGCTGACCACCACCTTCTCAAGGGGAATTAGGGATGGACAATAAATACTGGCCTGGCCAGCGTCGCCAATATCCCATGAATGAATAAAACAACATTCACCAGAACTCGGTTTCCTGTCACTCAGCCAACTTCGTCTTCAGGCTTCTCCTGTCCCTTTATTCCCTGGGCTTTAACTTTGCTGACAAGCCTGTTATGTGGCACTTTATCAAAAACCTTTTGGAAGTCACATGTACATCACATCAATCACATTATCCTCACAACCCTGTTACCTCATCAAAAAACTCAAGCAAGTTAGTTAAGCACGATTTGCCCTTAACTAAGGAAGCTTAGTTACTCTCCTATTCAGCTACCCCTCCCTCCACCCCAGAAACCAAGGCAGTGAGGGCCAGCCTGCTATTCCACTGTGGATATCATCACATCCCAAGCCAAACCCACTCGGGTCCCTGGAAAAACTTCAGGAGCGGCAATCCGGGCGTGTTCTTCATTCCCAGAACGCCCGTGTTTAAAGTAGTAAATCTTCCAGTTCCGTCGGTAGGGTAATGCCGGGGGTCGGGGTGAGGCCTCGGGCTGGGGTGATCCCGCCACCCGGTTACCTGCTGCTGTCTCGGGGCGGGTTTCTCTGCCGCTCCCTCGGAGGCCGCCGCCAGGTTTTCGAAGTATTCGCTGAGGAAGCAGATGGGATCCTCGGGCCTGTTCTCCAGCACCTTGAGCAGCGCCTCCCGGAGTGTGAGTGTGAGTCCGGCCGGGAGAGGAGGCCCCGAGAGCGGCGCCGCCAGACCGGAAACCGCCGCTGCCGCCATCTTTGTGCGGGGCAGCTGCTGGAGTCCCCCGGAAGCCCGTCCCCGCCCCGGAAAACCAGGAACACAACCTTCGTTCCGGGGATTCTCCTCACCTTAGATAAGAGGCGCGATCAGAAACAACAACTTGCATTTATATAGAGCCTTTAACGGAGCAAAATGTCCCAAACTAATTCACAGGCACATTATCGAACAAACAGTGAGGCACCTTAAGTCTTGGTGCATTACACTACCATAATGGTCTGTTACTGAGCTGGTAATCCAGAGACAGGAGCTCAAATCCCACCCCATGGGAATTTAAATTCAACTAATTAAAAAATTCCTGATTTATTTAAAGTGCTGGTATCAGTAACAGTCACCACAAAACTACTGGATTGTCATAAAAACCCCATCTGGTTCACTAATGGTCTTTCGGGAAGGAAATCTGCTGTCCTTACCTGGTCTGGCCTACATGTGACTCCAGACCCACAGCAATGTGGTTGACTCTGAAATGGCCGAACAAGGCACTCAATTCAAGGGCAATTAAGGATGGGTAACAAATGCTGGCCTTGTCAGCGAACATCCCATGAATGAATAAAAAAGAATTAGTGCAGATGACAAAAAGCTTGGCCAAAGAGGGAGGTTTTAAGGAACGTTTTGAAGGAAGAAAGAGAAGCAAAGAACTACAGGGAGGAAATTTCAGAGCTTCGGGACCAATCAGCTGAAAGCACAGGCAGCAATGGTGGAGAAATTACACTGGGTAGCTCAAAAGGCCAGAATTAGATGACCTCGGAGGGTGTGGGGCTGGAGGAGATTTGGGCAGCACAGTGGCGCAGTGGTTAGCACCGCAGCCTCACAGCTCGTGACCCGGGCTCAATTCTGGGTACTGCCTGTGCGGAGTTTGCAAGTTCTGCCTGTGACCGCGTGGGTTTTTGCCGGGTGCTCCGGTTTCCTCCCACAGCCAAAGACTTGCAGGTTGATAAGTAAATTGGTCATTATAAATTGCCCCGAGTATAGGTAGGTGGTAGGAATATGGAGTTAGTGTCCGATTAGTATAAATGGGTGGTTGATGGTCGGCACAGACTCGGTGGGCCGAAGGGCCTGTTTCAGTGCTGTGTCTATAAATAAATAAATAAAGATAAAGGAGGTGGTGAAGCCATGAAGGGAGTTGAAAACAAGGATGAGAATTTTAAAATCAAGGCTTTGCGTGATCGGGGCCAATGTCGGTCAGCAAGCACAGGAGTGATGGGTGAACAGGACTTTATGCGAGTTAAGACACAGGCAACAGAGTTTTGGATCACTTCAAATTTATGGAGAGCAGAATGTGGGAAACCAGCCAGGAGTGCGTTGGACGAGTCAAGTCTAGCGGTAACAAAGGCACGAATGAGGGTTTCAACAGCAGATGAGCTGAGGCAGGGGCAGAGTTGGGCGATGTTACAGGGGTACAAATAGATGCGAATATGTGGTCGGAAGCTCATCTCAGGGTCAAAGATGACACCGAGGTTGTGAACAATATGATTTGGCCTCAAACTGTTGCCATGGAGAGGGATGGAGATGGTGGAGGGGACCAAGGACAATAGCTTTGATTTTCTCAAGATTTAATTGGAGGAAAGCTTTCCTCAGCCAGTACTGGATGTTGGATAAGCAGTCTGATTATTTCGAGTCAGTGGAGACAGTACTTGGAGGTGGTGGTGAGGTACAGCTGTGTGTCATAAGTGTATATGTGAAAATTAACTCTGTGTTTTTGGATGATATCACTGAGGGGCAGCTTGTAGGTGAGAAATAGGAAAAGGCCAAAGATAGATCCTTGGGGGATCACCAAAGATTCAGGTTTTGGACATTTTGTTTCAAAACTGTGTCCATAAACCTGTTATGTCCCCTTTACCTTTTAGTTCAAAAGCTATTATTTATAGTGTCACGACCATTTTTGTTACGATCAGGTGAAGAAGGGGTCTAGGGCTCCCTTCTCAGCCTTTTCCTGGTTTGGCCATAACAGGTTTTAACTTTTAAGACGCTGCGTTTTAGCTTCCCCTCAGTGAGTCCTTGCTCACTGCTCTCTAATTGTACTTGCAGAGAAATCAACCAGACAGGTTTTCTCAGATTTAAACAAGAACGGTGTAAGTTATTAACCTTAAAACTCTCAGTTCAAACTACTAAGAATATGTGGCGCGATAAACACATATGCAAATAGATAGTCATAGAGTTATACAGCACAGAAACAGGCCCTTCGGCCCATCGTGTCTGTGCCAGTCATCAAGCACCTAACCTTTCTAATCCCATTCTCCAGCACTTGGCCCGTAGCCTTGTATGCTATGGCGTTTCAAATGCTCATCTAAATACTTCTTAAATGTTGTGAGGGTTCCTGCCTCTACCACCCCTTCAGGCAGTGAATTCCAGATTCCAACCACCCTCTGGGTGAAAAACTGTTTCCTCAACTCCCCTCTAAACCTCCTGCCCCTTACCTTAAATCTATGCCCCCTGGTTATTGACCCCTCCGCTAAGGGAAAAAGTTTCTTCCTATCTACCCTATCAATGCCCCTCATAATTTTGTATACCTCAATCTGGTCCCCCCTCAGCCTTCTCTGCTCTAAGGAAAACAACCTTAGCTTTTTCAGTCTCTCTTCATAGCTGAAATGCTCCAGCCCAGACAACATCCTGGTGTATCTCCTCTGCACCCTCTCCAGTGCAATCACATCCTTCCTATCGTGTGGTGACCAGAACTGTACACAGTACTCCAGCTGTGGCCTAACTGCCGTTTTATACAGCTCCATCAAAACCTCCCTGCTCTTATATTCTATGCGTCGGCTATTGAAGGCAAGTATCCCATATGCCTTCCTGACCACCTTATCTACCTGTGCTGCTGCCTTCAGTGATCTATGGACAAGTACACCAAGGTCCCTCTGACCCTCTGTACTTCCTAGGGTCCTACCATCCATTGTATATTCCCTTGCCTTGTTAGTCCTCCCAAAATGCATCACCTCACACTTCTCTGGATTAAATTCCATTTGCCACTGCGCTGCCCATCTTACCAGCCCATCTATATCGCCCTGCAATCTAAGGCTTTCCTCCTCACTATTTACAACACCACCAATTTTTGTGTCATCTGCGAACTTACTGATCATACCTCCTATATTCATGTCTAAATCATTAATGTACACTACAAACAGCAAGGGTCCCAGCACCGATCCCTGTGGTACACCACTGGTCACAGGCTTCCACTCACAAAAACAACCCTCGACCATCACCCTCTGCCTCCTGCCACGAAGCCAATTTTGGATCCAATTTGCCAACTTACCCTGGATCCCATGGGCTCTTACCTTTTTAACCAATCTCCCATGCGGGACCTTATCAAAAGCCTTACTGAGGTCCATGTAGAATACATCAACTGCTTTACCCTCATCTACACATCTAGTCACCTCCATAAAAATTCAATCAAATTTGTTGGACACGATCTCCCCATGACAAAGCCATGCTGACTATCCCTGATTAATCCCTGCCTCTCCTAGTGGAGATTAATCCTGTCCCTCAGAATTTTTTCCAATAGTAACCACTGATATTAGACTCACCGGCCTGTAATTACCTGGTTTATCCCTGCTACCCTTTTTGAATAATGGTACCACATTCGCTGTCCTCCAGTCCTCTGGCACCTCTCCTGTGGCCAAGAGGGGATTTGAAAATTTGTGTCAGAGCCCCTGCAATCTCCTCCCTTGCCTCACATCACAGCCTGGGATACATCTCATCTGGGCCTGGGGTTTTATCCACTTTTAAGCCCACTAAAACGGTTAATACCCCCTCCCTTTCAATGCTAATTTGTTCAAGTATATCATAATCCCCCTCCCTGATCTCTACACCTACATCGTCCTTCTCTGTAGTGAACACAGATGAAAAGTAATCTTTTAAAACCTCACCTATGTCCTCCAGCTCCACACACACATTGCCATTTTGGTCCCACTTGCCCTTAATATACTTATAAAATGCCTTAGGATTTTCCTTTATATTGACCGCCAATATTTTTCCATGTCCCCTCTTCGCTCTCCTAATTACTTTTTTAAATACCCCCTACACTTTCTATACTCCTCTAGTGCCTCCACTGTTTTCAGTGCTCCGAATCTGGCATAAGCCTCCTTTTTGTTTCTGATCCAATCCTCTATATCCCTTGACATCCAGGGTTCCATGGGCCTGTTAGTCCTACCCTTCACCTTAACGGGTACATGTTGGCTCTGAATTCTCACTATTTCCTCTTTGAATGACTCCCACTGGCCTGATGCAGACTTTCCTACAAGTAGCCGCTCCCAGTCCACTTTGGCCAGATCCTGTTTTATCAAATTTAAATTGGCCTTCCCCCAATTCAGTACCTTTATTTCTGGCCCGACTTTATCCTTTTCCATAACTACCTTAAATCTTACAGAGTTATGGTCACTATCCCCAAAATGCGCCCCCACTGACCCTTCTACCACTTGTCCAGGTTCCTTCCATAGAATTAGGTCCAGTACTGCCCCTTCTCTTGTAGGACTTTCTACGTACTGGCTCAAAAAGCTCTCCTGTATGCATTTTAAGAATTCCTCCCCCTTTAAGCCTTTTGCACTAAGACTATCCCAGTTGCTGTCGGGGAAGTTGAAATCCCTTACTATTATTACCCTATTATTTTTACACCTCTCTGAGATTTGCCTACATATCTGCTCTTCTATCTCTCCCTGACCGTTTGGAGGCCTGTAGTACACACCCAGCCAAGTGATTGTCCCCCTGTTGTTCTTAGGTTCTACCCACATGGCCTCATTTTAGGAACCTTCTAAGATATCATCCCTCCTTACTGCAATAATTGACTCCTTGATCAACAGTGCAATGCCACCTCCTCTTTATCCCCTCCCCTGTCTCGCCTGAAGTTTCTATGCCCTGGAATATTGAGTTGCCAGTCCTGCCCCTCCCTCAGCTATGTTTCTGTGATAGCAATAATATCATAATCCCATGTGCCAATCAATGCCCTCAATTCATCCTCCTTACTAGTAAGATTCCTTGCATTAAAGTATATGCAATCCAGTCTTGCATTATTCACTTGTGCCTCAACAGGTCTATATTTGCTCTGCCTTCCAAGACTGACTCAGTTTCTCTTCTATATTTGACTGTGCCTCACCCACTACTGTAACTCCACTCTATATCCCATTCCCCTGCCAAATTAGTTTAAACCCCCCTCAACAGCACTAGCAAACCTCACAGCAAGGATGTTGGTCCCATTCTGGTTCAGGTGCAACCCGTCCAACTTGTACAGGTCCCACCTTTGCCAGTAACAGACCCAGTGATCCAGGAAACTAAAGCCCTCCCTCCTGCACCATCTCCTCAGCCACGCATTCATCTGCTCTATCCTCCTATTCCGATAGTCACTAGCACCTGGCACCGGGAGTAATCCAGAGATTACAACCTTTGAGGTCCTGCTTTTTAATATGCTACCTACCTCCCTAAATTCTTGTTGCAGGACCTCATCCCTCTTTCTACCTATGTCGTTGGTACCAATGTGTACCACGACCTTTGACTGCTCACCCTCCCTCTTCAGAATGTCCTGCAGACGCTCCGAGACATCCTTGACCCAAGCACCAGGGAGGCAACATACCATTCTGGAGTCTCGTTCGCAGCCACAGAAACGTCTATCTGCACCCCTTACAATAGAATCCCCTATCACTACAGTTCTTCCACCCCTTTTCCTCCCCTGCTGTGCAGCAGAGCCATCCTTGGTGCCACGAACTTGGCTGTTGCTGCTTTCCCCTGGGAGGTCATCCCCCCCCAAAAGTATCCAAAGTGGTATATCTGTTTGAGTGGGGGATGGTCACAGGGGACTCCAGCACTACCTGCCTGCGCCTACTACTCCTACTGGTGGTCACCCATCCCATTTCTGCCTGTGCAGCCATTACCTGCGGTGTGACCACCTCACTAAACATGCTATCCACGACATCCTCAGCATCACGGATCCACTCGCAGCTCCAGCTCCGTAATGCGGGTAGTCAGTAGCTGCAGATGGATACACTTCCTGCACACATGGTCACCAGGGGCACTGGAAGCATCCCTAATTTCCCACATAGAGCAGGAGGAACATATCACGGGGCTGAGCTCCCCTGCCATGACTTACCCTTAGGTTAATTATTTACACCCTTAATTAAAAAATACTAATTACACTAGGAGCCTTGCTCTACCCACTCCAATCTAAAGTCCTTAATACACTGAATTAAAAAAACACTTTAGTAGTACTCCCTTTATCACTAGAGGTTTTTTTTAAACAAAAAAAACTTAGCCCTTATTTTTTTCAGCTATTTAAGTACACTAACAGCAGCTACTCACCCAACCAATCACCTTGCGGATTTTCCGTGATGTCACTAAGTTTTTTTTCGCTTCTCCGCGCGCGCCGAGAGAGAGAGAGAGAGAGAGAGAGCGGGTCCGCCAGCCGCCACCGCTCCTGTCTTCAGGTAAGTGAGGAGAAAGAATTAAAAGGGGGGGAACGGTTGAATTAGTAGATGGAAATTCAGTTACTGGTTCTGGGTTGGATGTAAAGTCTTTGATTGAATTTAAGTCTTGCAGTTCTCGTTGGGGCCCAGTGCACATTTTCAAACTTGTTTCGCTGGTCTTCTGTTTTGAGGCTTAAGTTACTTCCATGGGTCCCTGGAACTTTGCGTGAGAGGGAGGTGCTCTCCTCTTGAAGTTCAATTGCAGTCTCTTTCAAAAACTGTTCGGTGAGCACGATTCAAAAAGCCCCAGGTTGGCCAGCAGGTTAGTCATGTGACGAGCTCCCTGTTTGAACCAGCCTCTCCTGGTTTGTGGATTCCGCCAAGCTTACCAGACACTCTCAGTGGGGGCAAGGCAGTGGCGGGGGGGGGGGGGCGGTGGGGGGAGGTGGGTGGTGGTGGAATGCTGGCTCTGACACATGCAATGATTCTCAATGTCTCTTGATCATCACTAGTGACAAAACCCATCTGACTAATTGGATCAGGGAGCACACCCATTGGCTCACCATGCCACTGTCCTTCAGAATGCAAATGTACAGCCATGTTTTCAGCCACTGTGCTGTGGTCTTTTTAAACAAATTATTTCAATGGCCAGTAACAGTTCAAAAATAATGTTCCATATGAGGAAATTAACATGTTTCATTTTGGCAGGCCTGGTTTCTGTCACAATACAGAGCACAACTGGGGAGGCCAAGGAGCTTGAAATTGAGATTAGACATGTTTCCAACTTTCTAATTTAAGCTATGCTCTTCAGTGTGCTCAGAATCAAGCTGTTTTGTGTCAACTCCCTTTGCAGCTTGACCGTCATGGCTCAGTGAGCAGAATACACCTCAGAGATTGAAAGTTGCAGGTTTGAGTCCCACTCCAGAGACTTCAGCTCCATGTACCAGGCTGACACTCCCAGTGCAGTACTGAGGGAGTGCCACACGGTCAGAGGGTCAGTACTGAGGGAGTGTCACACGGTCAGAGGGTCAGTACTGAAGGAGTGCCACACTGTCGGATGGTCAGTACTGAGGGAGTGCCACATGGTCAGAGGGTCAGTACTGAGGGAGCGCCGCACTGTCGGATGGTCAGTACTGAGGGAGTGCCACATGGTCAGAGGGTCAGTACTGAGGGAGCGCAGCACTGTCGGATGGTCAGTACTGAGGGATCGCCGCACTGTCGGGGGGTCAGTACTGAGTAAGCGCTGCACTGTCGGAGGGTCAGTACTGAGGGAGTGCTGCACTGAGGGTCAGTACTGAGGGAGTGCTGCACTGTCGGAGGGTCAGTACTGAGGGAGTGCTGCACTGTTAGAGAGTCAGTACTGAGGGAGTGCTGCACTGAGGGTCAGTACTGAGGGAGTGCTGCATTGTCGGAGGGTCAGTACTGAGGGAGTGCTGCACTGTCGCAGGGTCAGTACTGAGGAAGCGTTGCACTGTCGCAGGGTCAGTACTGAGGGAGTGCTGCACTGTCGCAGGGTTAGTACTGAGGAAGCGTTGCACTGTCGCAGGGTCAGTACCGAGGGAGTGCAGCACTGTCAGAAGGTCAGTACTGAGGGAGTGCTGCACTGTCAGAAGGTCAGTACTGAGGGAGTGCTGCACTGTCAGAAGGTCAGTACTGAGGGAGTGCTGCACTGTCAGAGGGTCAGTACTGAGGGAGTGCTGCACTGTCAGAAGGTCAGTACTGAGGGAGTGCTGCACTGTCAGAGCGTCAGTACTGAGGGAGTGCTGCACTGTCAGAAGGTCAGTACTGAGGGAGTGCTGCACTGTCAGAGGGTCAGTACTGAGGGAGTGCTGCACTGAGCGTCAGTACTGAGGGAGTGCTGCACTGTCGGAGGGTCAGTACTGAGGGAGTGCTGCACTGTCGGATGGTCAGTACTGAGGGAGTGCCACACGGTCAGAGGGTCAGTACTGAGGGATCGCCGCACTGTCGGGGGGTCAGTACTGAGTAAGCGCTGCACTGTCGGAGGGTCAGTACTGAGGGAGTGCTGCACTGAGGGTCAGTACTGAGGGAGTGCTGCACTGTCGGAGGGTCAGTACTGAGGGAGTGCTGCACTGAGGGTCAGTACTGAGGGAGTGCTGCATTGTCGGAGGGTCAGTACTGAGGGAGGGCTGCACTGTCGGAGGGTCAGTACCGAGGGAGTGCTGCACTGTCGGAGGGTCAGTACTGAGGGAATGCTGCACTGTCGGAGGGTCAGTACTGAGGGACTGCTGCACTGTCGGAGGGTCAGTACTGAGGGAGTGCTGCACTGAGGGTCAGTACTGAGGGAGTGCTGCACTGTCGGAGGGTCAGTACCGAGGGAGTGCTGCACTGTCAGAGAGTCAGTACTGAGGGAGTGCTGCACTGAGCGAGTGCTGCACTGAGGGTCAGTACTGAGGGAGTGCTGCATTGTCGGAGGGTCAGTACTGAGGGAGTGCTGCACTGTCGCAGGGTCAGTACTGAGGGAGTGCTGCACTGAGGGTCAGTACCGAGGGAGTGCTGCACTGTCAGAAGGTCAGTACTGAGGGAGTTCTGCACTGAGGGTCAGTACTGAGGGAGTGCTGCACTGAGGATCAATACTGAGGGAGTGCTGCAATGTTGGAGAGTCAGTATTGAGTGAGTGCAGCACTGTTGGAGGGTCAGGACAGAGGGAGTTCTGCACTGAGGGTCAGTACTGAGGGAGCGCTGCACTGAGGGTCAGTACTGAGGGAGTGCTGCATTGTCGGAGGGTCAGTACTGAGGGAGTGCTGCACTGTCGGAGGGTCAGTACTGAGGAAGCGTTGCACTGTCGCAGGGTCAGTACTGAGGGAGTGCTGCACTGTCGCAGGGTCAGTACCGAGGGAGTGCTGATCTGTCAGAAGGTCAGTACTGAGGGAGTGCTGCACTGTCAGAGGGTCAGTACTGAGGGAGTGCTGCACTGAGGGTCAGCACTGAGGGAGTGCTGCACTGTCGCACGGTCAGTACTGAGGGAATGCTGCACTGAGGGTCAATACTGCGGGAGTGCTGCACTGAGGGTCAGTACTCAGGGAGTGCAACACTGAGGGTCAGTATTGAGGGAGTGGTGCAATGTTGGAGAGTCAGTACTGAGTGAGTGCAGCACTGTTGGAAGGTCAGTACTGAGGGAGTGCTGCACTGAGGGCCAGTACTGAGGGAGTGCTGTACTGTCAGAGGGTCAGTACTGAGGGAGTGCTGCACTGTCAGAGGGTCAGGACTGAGGGAGTGCTGCACTGTAAGAGGGTCAGTACTGAGGGAGTGCTGCACAGTCGGAGAGTCAGTACTGAGGGAGTGCTGCACTGTCGGAGGGTCAGTACTGAGGGAATGCTGCACTGTCGGAGGGTCAGTACTGAGGGACTGCTGCACTGTCGGAGGGTCAGTACTGAGGGAGTGCTGCACTGTCGGAGGGTCAGTACTGAGGGAGTGCTGCACTGAGGGTCAGTACTGAGGGAGTGCTGCACTGTCGGAGGGTCAGTACCGAGGGAGTGCTGCACTGTCAGAGAGTCAGTACCGAAGGAGTGCTGCACTGAGGGAGTGCTGCACTGAGGGTCAGTACTGAGGGAGTGCTGCATTGTCGGAGGGTCAGTACTGAGGGAGTGCTGCACTGTCACAGGGTCAGTACTGAGGAAGCGTCGCACTGTTGCAGGGTCAGTACTGAGGGAGTGCTGTACTGTCAGAAGGTCAGTACTGAGGGAGTGCTGCACTGAGGGTCAGTACCGAGGGAGTGCTGCACTGAGGGTCAGTACCGAGGGAGTGCTGCACTGTCAGAAGGTCAGTACTGAGGGAGTGCTGCACTGTCGGAGGGTCAGTACTGAGGGAGCGCTGCACTGTCAGAGGGTCAGTACTGAGGGAGTGCTGCACTGTCAGAGGGTCAGTACTGAGGGAGTTCTGCACTGAGGGTCAGTACTGAGGGAGTGCTGCACTGAGGGTCAGTACTGAGGGAGTGCTGCACTGTCGGAGGGTCAGTACTGAGGGAGTGCTGCACTGTCAGAGGGTCAGTACTGAGGGAGCGCTGCACTGTCGGAGGGTCAGTACTGAGCAATTGCTGCACTGTCGGAGGGTCAGTACTGAGGGAGTACTGCATTGTCGGAGGGTCAGTACTGAGGGAGTTCTGCACTGAGGGTTTGCTGCACTGAGGGTCAGTACTGAGGGAGTGCTGCAATGTTGGAGGGTCAGTACAGAGGGAGTGCTGCACTGAGGGTCAGTACTGAGGGAGTGCTGCACTGTTGGAGGGTCAGTACTGAGGGAGTGCTGCACTGTCAGAGGGTCAGTACTGAGGGAGCGCTGCACTGATGGAGAGTCAGTATTGAGTGAGTGCAGCACTGTTGGAGGGTCAGTACAGAGGGAGTGCTGCACTGAGGGTCAGTACTGAGGGAGCGCTGCACTGTCGGAGGGTCAGTACTGAGGGAGCGTTGCACTGTCGCAGGGTCAGTACTGAGGAAGCGTTGCACTGTCGCAGGGTCAGTACTGAGGGAGTGCTGCACTGTCGCAGGGTTCGTACTGAGGAAGCGTTGCACTGTCGCAGGGTCAGTACCGAGGGAGTGCTGCACTGTCAGAAGGTCAGTACTTAGGGAGTGCTGCACTGAGCGTCAGTACTGAGCGAGTGCTGCACTGTCAGAGGGTCACTACTGAGGGAGTGCTGCATTGTCGCACGGTCAGTACTGAGGGAATGCTGCAATGAGGGTCATTACTGCGGGAGTGCTGCACTGAGGGTCAGTACTCAGGGAGTGCAACACTGAGGGTCAGTTTTGAGGGAGTGGTGCAATGTTGGAGAGTCAGTATTGAGTGAGTGCAGCACTGTTGGAGGGTCAGTACAGAGGGAGTGCTGCACTGAGGGTCAGTACTGAGGGAGCGCTGCACTGTCGGAGGGTCAGTACTGAGCGAGTGCCGCATTGTCGGAGGGTCAGTACTGAGGGAGTGCCGCACTGTCGGAGGGTCAGTACTGAGGGAGTGCCGCACTGTCGGAGGGTCAGTACTGAGGGAGTGCCGCACTGTCAGAGGGTCAGTACTGAGGGAGTGCCGCACTGTCGGAGGGTCAGTACTGAGGGAGTGCCGCACTGTCGGAGGGTCAGTACTGAGGGAGTGCCGCACTGTCGGAGGGTCAGTACTGAGGGAGTGCCGCACTGTCGGAGGGTCAGTACTGAGGGAGTGCTGCACTGAGGGTCAGCACTGAGGGAGTGCTGCACTGTCGGAGGGTCAGTACTGAGGGAGTGCTGCACTGTTAGAGAGTCAGTACTGAGGGAGTGCTGCACTGAGGGTTAGTACTGAGGAAGCGTTGCACTGTCGCAGGGTCAGTACCGAGGGAGTGTTGCACTGTCGCAGGGTTAGTACTGAGGAAGCGTTGCACTGTCGCAGGGTCAGTACCGAGGGAGTGCTGCACTGTCGGAGGGTCAGTACTGAGGGAGTGCTGCACTGAGCGTCAGTACTGAGGGAGTGCTGCACTGTCGGAGGGTCAGTACTGTGGGAGTGCTGCACTGTCAGATGGTCAGTACTGAGGGAGTGCCACACGGTCAGAGGGTCAGTACTGAGGGATCGCCGCACTGTCGGGGGGTCAGTACTGAGTAAGCGCTGCACTGTCGGAGGGTCAGTACTGAGGGAGTGCTGCACTGAGGGTCAGTACTGAGGGAGTGCTGCACTGTCGGAGGGTCAGTACTGAGGGAGTGCTGCACTGTCGGAGAGTCAGTACTGAGGGAGTTCTGCACTGAGGGTCAGTACTGAGGGAGTGCTGCACTGAGGGTCAGTACTGAGGGAGTGCTGCACTGAGGATCAGTACTGAGGGAGTGCTGCAATGTTGGAGAGTCAGTATTGAGTGAGTGCAGCACTGTTGGAGGGTCAGTACAGAGGGAGTTCTGCACTGAGGGTCAGTACTGAGGGAGTGCTGCACTGAGGGACAGTACTGAGGGAGTGCTGCAATGTTGGAGAGTCAGTACAGAGGGAGTGCTGCACTGTTGGAGGGTCAGTACTGAGGGGATGTTGCACTGTCAGAGGGTCAGTACTGAGGGAATGTTGCAATGTTGGAGGGTCAGTACTGAGGGAGTGCTGCACTGAGGGTCAGTACTGAGGGAGTGCTGCACTGTCAGAGGAGACAGTACTGAGGGAGTGCTGCACTGTAAGAGGGTCAGTACTGAGGGAGTGCTGCACTGTCGGAGGGTCAGCTGAGGGAGTGCTGCACAGTCGGAGGGTCAGTACTGAGGGAGTGCTGCATTGTCGGAGGGTCAGTACTGAGGGAGTGCTGCACTGTCGCAGGGTTAGTACTGAGGAAGCGTTGCACTGTCGCAAGGTCAGTACCGAGGGAGTGCTGCACTGTCAGAGGGTCAGTACTGAGGGAGTGCTGCACTGTCAGAGGGTCAGTACTGAGGGAGCGCTGCACAGTCAGAGGGTCAGTACTGAGGGAGCGCCGCACTGTCAGAGGTTCAGTACCGAGGGAGTGCCGCACTGTCAGAAGGTCAGTACCGAGGGAGTGCTGCACTGAGGGTCTGTACCGAGGGAGTGCTGCACTGAGGGTCAGTACTGAGGGAGTGCTGCACTGTCAGAGGGTCAGTACTGAGGGAGTTCTGCACTGAGGGTGTGCTGCACTGAGGGTCAGTACTGAGTGAGTGCAGCACTGTTGGAGGGTCAGTACAGAGGGAGTGCTGCACTGAGGGTCAGTACTGAGGGAGTGCTGCACTGTCGGAGGGTCAGTACTGAGGGAGTGCTGCACTGTCAGAGGGTCAGTACTGAGGGAGCGCTGCACTGTCGGAGGGTCAGTACTGAGCGATTGCTGCACTGTCGGAGGGTCAGTACTGAGGGAGTGCTGCACTGTCGGAGGGTCAGTACTGAGGGAGTTCTGCACTGAGGGTGTGCTGCACTGAGTGTCAGTACTGAGGGAGTGCTGCAATGTTGGAGAGTCAGTATTGAGTGAGTGCAGCACTGTTGGAGGGTCAGTACAGAGGGAGTGCTGCACTGATAGTCAGTACTGAGGGAGTGCTGCACTGTTGGAGGGTCAGTACTGAGGGAGTGCTGCACTGTCAGAGGGTCAGTACTGAGCGATTGCTGCACTGTCAGAGGGTCAGTACTGAGGGAGTGCTGCACTGTCGGAGGGTCAGTACTGAGGGAGTTCTGCAATGAGGGTGTGCTGCACTGTCGGAGGGTCAGTACTGAGGGAGTGCTGCACTGTCAGAGGGTCAGTACTGAGGGAGTGCTGCACTGTCAGAGGGTCAGTACTGAGGGAGCGCTGCATTGAGGGTCAGTACTGAGGGAGCGCTGCACTGTCGGAGGGTCAGTACTGAGGGAGTGCTGCATTGAGGGTCAGTACTGAGGGAGCGCTGCACTGTCGGAGGGTCAGTACTGAGCGAGTGCCGCACTGTCGGAGGGTCAGTACTGAGGGAGTGCCGCACTGTCGGAGGGTCAGTACTGAGGGAGTGCCGCACTGTCGGAGGGTCAGTACTGAGGGAGTGCCGCACTGTCGGAGGGTCAGTACTGAGGGAGTGCCGCACTGTCGGAGGGTCGGTACTGAGGGAGTGCCGCACTGTCGGAGGGTCGGTACTGAGGGAGTGCCGCACTGTCGGAGGGTCAGTTCTGAGGGAGTGCTGCACTGTCGGAGGGTCGGTACTGAGGGAGCGCTGCACTGTCGGAGGGTCAGTACTGAGGGAGCGCCGCACTGTCGGAGGGTCAGTACTGAGGGAGCGCTGCACTGTCGGAGGGTCAGTACTGAGGGAGTGCCGCACTGTTGGAGGGTCAGTACTGAGGGAGCGCTGCACTGTCGGAGGGTCAGTGCTGAGGGAGCGCTGCACTGTCGGAGGGTCAGTGCTGAGGGAGCGCTGCACTGTCGGAGGGTCAGTGCTGAGGGAGCGCTGCACTGTCGGAGGGTCAGTACTGAGGGAGTGCTGCACTGTCGGAGGGTCAGTACTGAGGGAGCGCTGCAGAGGGAGAGGTGGTTGGGGTTCAGGGACACATCCGGTTAACACAGCAATGTAGTTTGGGAAGCTCTCCAATCTGGGGAGGGGCGCGGACTCCGGTCATCCTGTGTGGGGGAGCCAGAATATTCAAAACTAAAAACATTCTTGCCCCTCCACCATCGCTCTCGATATTGGGGGGTTTGGATTCTGACCCCAGACTGAACCCATAGAGGAGCCACTGTTACCTCAGCTTCAACAAGGAATGCAGCATCAGATGGGTCTGAGGCTACACTGGGTCTCGTGAACTCACCAGCCCATTCCCCAGCCTCATGAGCCCATTACACCGATATCCTTGTAGCTGCAGTCCCAAAGGAACATTCCAGAAATTCTGACATTAACAGAACAGCACCTGCGGCTGAGGAGGGGACATTGCACCGAGGAGGGGACTTTGCACCGAGGAGGGGACATTGCACCGAGGAGGGGACTTTGCTCCGAGGAGGGGACATTGCACCGAGGAGGGGACTTTGCTCCGAGGAGGGGACATTGCACCGAGGAGGGGACATTGCACCGAGGAGGGGACTTTGCTCCGAGGAGGGGACTTTGCTCCGAGGAGGGGACATTGCACCGAGGAGGGGACTTTGCTCCGAGGAGGGGACTTTGCTCCGAGGAGGGGACTTTGCTCCGAGGAGGGGACATTGCACCGAGGAGGGGACATTGCACCGAGGAGGGGACATTGCACCGAGGAGGGGACTTTGCTCCGAGGAGGGGACATTGCACCGAGGAGGGGACATTGCACCGAGGAGGGGACTTTGCTCCGAGGAGGGGACTTTGCTCCGAGGAGGGGACATTGCACCGAGGAGGGGACATTGCACCGAGGAGGGGACTTTGCTCCGAGGAGGGGACTTTGCTCCGAGGAGGGGACATTGCACCGAGGAGGGGACTTTGCTCCGAGGAGGGGACTTTGCTCCGAGGAGGGGACTTTGCTCCGAGGAGGGGACTTTGCTCCGAGGAGGGGACATTGCACCGAGGAGGGGACATTGCACCGAGGAGGGGACTTTGCTCCGAGGAGGGGACTTTGCTCCGAGGAGGGGACTTTGCACCGAGGAGGGGACTTTGCTCCGAGGAGGGGACTTTGCTCCGAGGAGGGGACTTTGCTCCGAGGAGGGGACTTGGCGCCGAGGAGGGGACTTGGCGCCGAGGAGGGGACTTTGCTCCGAGGAGGGGACTTTGCTCCGAGGAGGGGACTTGGCGCCGAGGAGGGGACATTGCACCGAGGAGGGGACATTGCACCGAGGAGGGGACTTTGCTCCGAGGAGGGGACTTTGCTCCGAGGAGGGGACATTGCTCCGAGGAGGGGACATTGCACCGAGGAGGGGACTTTGCTCCGAGGAGGGGACTTTGCTCCGAGGAGGGGACTTTGCTCCGAGGAGGGGACTTTGCTCCGAGGAGGGGACATTGCACCGAGGAGGGGACTTTGCTCCGAGGAGGGGACTTTGCTCCGAGGAGGGGACTTTGCTCCGAGGAGGGGACTTGGCGCCGAGGAGGGGACTTTGCTCCGAGGAGGGGACTTTGCTCCGAGGAGGGGACATTGCACCGAGGAGGGGACATTGCACCGAGGAGGGGACTTTGCTCCGAGGAGGGGACTTTGCTCCGAGGAGGGGACTTTGCACCGAGGAGGGGACTTTGCTCCGAGGAGGGGACTTTGCTCCGAGGAGGGGACTTTGCTCCGAGGAGGGGACTTGGCGCCGAGGAGGGGACTTGGCGCCGAGGAGGGGACTTTGCTCCGAGGAGGGGACTTTGCTCCGAGGAGGGGACTTGGCGCCGAGGAGGGGACTTTGCTCCGAGGAGGGGACATTGCACCGAGGAGGGGACTTTGCTCCGAGGAGGGGACTTTGCTCCGAGGAGGGGACATTGCTCCGAGGAGGGGACATTGCACCGAGGAGGGGACATTGCACCGAGGAGGGGACTTTGCTCCGAGGAGGGGACTTGGCGCCGAGGAGGGGACTTGGCGCCGAGGAGGGGACTTGGCGCCGAGGAGGGGACTTTGCTCCGAGGAGGGGACATGGCGCCGAGGAGGGGACTTGGCGCCGAGGAGGGGACTTGGCGCCGAGGAGGGGACTTGGCGCCGAGGAGGGGACATTGCGCCGAGGAGGGGACATGGCGCCGAGGAGGGGACTTGGCGCCGAGGAGGGGACTTGGCGCCGAGGAAGGGACTTTGCGCCGAGGAAGGGACTTTGCGCCGAGGAAGTGACATTGCACCGAGGAAGGGACTTGGCACCGAGGAAGGGACTTGGCACCGAGGAAGGGACTTGGCACCGAGGAAGGGACTTGGCACCGAGGAGGGGACATTGCACCGAGGAGGGGACATTGCACCGAGGAGGGGACATTGCACCGAGGAAGTAACATTGCACCGAGGAGGGGACTTTGCACCGAGGAAGGGACTTGGCACCGAGGAAGGGACTTGGCACCGAGGAAGGGACTTGGCACCGAGGAAGGGACTTGGCACCGAGGAAGGGACTTGGCACCGAGGAGGGGACTTGGCACCGAGGAAGGGACTTGGCACCGAGGAAGGGACTTGGCACCGAGGAGGGGACTTGGCACCGAGGAGGGGACATTGCACCGAGGAAGTGACATTGCACCGAGGAAGGGACTTTGCACCGAGGAAGGGACTTTGCACCGAGGAAGGGACTTGGCACCGAGGAAGGGACATTGCACCGAGGAAGTGACATTGCACCGAGGAAGTGACATTGCACCGAGGAAGTGACATTGCACCGAGGAGGGGACATTGCACCGAGGAAGGGACTTTGCACCGAGGAAGGGACTTGGCACCGAGGAAGGGACTTGGCACCGAGGAAGGGACTTGGCACCGAGGAAGGGACTTGGCACCGAGGAAGGGACTTGGCACCGAGGAAGGGACTTGGCACCGAGGAAGGGACTTGGCACCGAGGAAGGGACTTGGCACCGAGGAGGGGACTTGGCACCGAGGAAGGGACTTGGCACCGAGGAAGGGACTTGGCACCGAGGAGGGGACTTGGCACCGAGGAGGGGACATTGCACCGAGGAAGTGACATTGCACCGAGGAAGGGACTTTGCACCGAGGAAGGGACTTTGCACCGAGGAAGGGACTTTGCACCGAGGAAGGGACTTGGCACCGAGGAAGGGACTTTGCACCGAGGAAGGGACTTTGCACCGAGGAAGGGACATTGCACCGAGGAAGTGACATTGCACCGAGGAAGTGACATTGCACCGAGGAGGGGACATTGCACCGAGGAGGGGACATTGCACCGAGGAAGGGACTTGGCACCGAGGAAGGGACTTGGCACCGAGGAAGGGACATTGCACCGAGGAAGGGACTTTGCACCGAGGAAGGGACTTGGCACCGAGGAAGGGACTTGGCACCGAGGAAGGGACATTGCACCGAGGGGGAGACATTGCACCGAGGGGGGGACATTGCACCGAGGGGGGGACATTGCACCGAGGGGGGGACATTGCACCGAGGAGGGTGACTCCAAGGGTGAGGAACAAACTGTTCTGGACAGGATAACAGCCTTTTAGCACATGATTCCAGCTTTCTCTAGGGTGTGTCTGGAGGATGCACCACAACCGGAAGCAGTTATCTTCATACAAAACACCTTCCAATCATCACTTTTATTTCAAAGATAGAGGAAAGAATCTAAATCACAAAACTTCACATCGATAAATATCGCCAGTGCCAGAGAGAGGGAGTCAGCGAGAGGTGGAGGGACGGGGAGAGGCGGAGGGAGTGGGGGAGAGGCGGAGGGAGTGGGGGAGAGGCGGAGGGAGTGGGGGAGTGGGGGAGAGGCGGAGGGAGTGGGGGAGAGACGGAGGGAGTGGGGGAGATGCGGAGGGAGGCGGAGGGAGTCGGGGAGAGGCGGAGGGAGTCGGGAGAGGCGGAGGGAGTCGGGGAGAGGCGGAGGGAGTCGGGGAGAGGCGGAGGGAGTGGGGGAGAGGCGGAGGGAGTGGGGGAGAGGCGGAGGGAGTCGGGGAGAGGCGGAGGGAGTCGGGGAGAGGCGGAGGGAGTCGGGGAGAGGCGGAGGGACGGGGACCCCCCAAAAGCGCCTCATCGCCACGTGTCCCCTTGATCCTCAGGTCAGTTTTCCTGAAATGTTGGTGATGGAGTTGTTGAATGTGGTGAAATCGGGACAGAATCTGGAAATTCCTCTTCCAGCATCTCAAGCACCAAGGCGGGAGTTCGAGAGACATCTCACCCCCACACCCTCCAACTGCCCTCACTCACCTCACCCCCACACCCTCCAACTGCCCTCACTCACCTCACCCCCACACCCTCCAACTGCCCTCACTCACCTCACCCCCACACCCTCCAACTGCCCTCACTCACCTCACCTCCACACCCTCGAACTACCCTCACTCACCTCACCCCCACACCCTCTGACTGCCCTCAATCACCTCACCCCCACACCCTCTGACTGCCCTCACTCATCTCACCCCCACACCCTCCGACTGCTCTCACTCACCTCACCCCCACACCCTCCGACTGCTCTCACTCACCTCACCCCCACACCCTCCGACTGCCCTCATTCATCTCACTCCCACACCCTCCGACGGACCTCACTCACCTCACCCCCGCACCCTCCGACTGCCCTCATTCATCTCACCCCCACACCCTCCGACTGCCCTCATTCATCTCACTCCCACACCCTCCGACGGACCTCACTCACCTCACCCCCGCACCCTCCGACTGCCCTCATTCATCTCACCCCCGCACCCTCCGACTGCCCTCATTCATCTCACCCCCACACCCTCCGACTGACCTCACTCATCTCACCCCCACACCTTCCAACTCTGTCCTCGCCTTAGTCAATGTTCTCCAACACCACCACCCAGCCCCGCCCCAAACCTAGGTAGTGAGTTCACTCTCTGCAATTTAATACAGATATTTATATATAACAATGAGACACAAGAGATGTACAGTCACAAAATTCATGATTCCCTCCTACTGTCCATATTTCCTCATCATGAGATGTCCAGCACACTTCACAATATTAACAATTAGTTTTCACGTTCAGTCGATTCCAGTTTCTCACTTGCCGAGGTTCTGATTATTTCACTGACTGCAGTAAGCAACATGCTCAGTCAAGCAGCAGTGTTGGAGAGGGAACTGGCTGTGTGAGGAAGGAATCTCAACCCATTCTGTAAATACCATGACCGCAGTCCATCATCAAAGCAACTCTGCTGCTCAGGAATATCTGTTCCCAATTGAAACCTCCGGATATCTGTGGAATTCAGGGTGTTCTAATCGTATTGACTGCCACCTGTGAGCAGGAGAAATGTGCAGAGCTCACTAGCGATAGGAAGCATGTTACTAGTGATAGTAATAATAGTGGCATTAGTAATAGTGATAGTAATAACATTAGTAACAGTGATAGTAATGACATTAGTAATAGTAATAACATTAGTAACAGTGATAGTAATGACATTAGTAATAGTGACAGTAATAACATTAGTAACAGTGATAGTAATGACATTAGTAACAGTGATAGTAATGACATTAGTAATAGTGATAGTAATGACATTAGTAATAGTGACAGTAATAACATTAGTAACAGTGATAGTAATGACATTAGTAACAGTGATAGTAATGACATTAGTAACAGTGATAGTAATGACATTAGTAATAGTGATAGTAATGACATTAGTAATAGCGATAGTAATGACATTAGTAATAGCGATAGTAATGACATTAGTAATAGTGATAGTAATGACATTAGTAATAGCGATAGTAATGACATTAGTAATAGCGACAGTAATGACATTAGTAATAGCGACAGTAATGATATTAGTAATAGCGACAGTAATAATATTAGTAATAGCGATAGTAATGATATTAGTAATAGCGATAGTAATGACATTAGTAATAGCGATAGTAATGACATTAGTAATTGTGATAGTAATGATATTAGTAATAATGATAGTAATGACATTAGTAACAGTGATAGTAATGATAATAGTGGCATTAGTAATAGTGATAGTAATGATATTAGTAATAGTGATAGTAATAACATTAGTAACAGTGATAGTAATGACATTAGTAATAGTAATGATATTAGTAATAGTAATAACATTAGTAACAGTGATAGTAATGATAATAGTGGCATTAGTAATAGTGATAGTAATGACATTAGTAATAGTGACAGTAATGACATTAGTAATAGTGATAGTAATGACATTAGTAATAGCGACAGTAATGACATTAGTAATAGCGACAGTAATGATATTAGTAATAGCGACAGTAATGATATTAGTAATAGCGCCAGTAATGACATTAGTAATAGCGACAGTAATGACATTAGTAATAGCGATAGTAATAATATTAGTAATAGCGATAGTAATGACATTAGTAATAGCGATAGTAATGACATTAGTAATAGCGATAGTAATGATATTAGTAATAGCGATAGTAGTGATATTAGTAATAGCGATAGTAACGACATTAGTAATAGCGATAGTAACGACATTAGTAATAGCGATAGTAATGATATTAGTAATAGCGACAGTAATGATATTAGTAATAGCGACAGTAATGACATTAGTAATAGCGATAGTAATGATATTAGTAATAGCGACAGTAATGACATTAGTAATAGCGACAGTAATGACATTAGTAATAGCGACAGTAATGACATTAGTAATAGCGATAGTAATGACATTAGTAATAGCGATAGTAATGATATTAGTAATAGCGATAGTAATGACATTAGTAATAGCGACAGTAATGACATTAGTAATAGCGACAGTAATGACATTAGTAATAGCGACAGTAATGACATTAGTAATAGCGACAGTAATGATATTAGTAATAGCGACAGTAATGATATTAGTAATAGCGACAGTAATGACATTAGTAATAGCGACAGTAATGACATTAGTAATAGCGATAGTAATAATATTAGTAATAGCGATAGTAATGACATTAGTAATAGCGATAGTAATGACATTAGTAATAGCGATAGTAATGACATTAGTAATAGCGATAGTAATGATATTAGTAATAGCGACAGTAATGACATTAGTAATAGCGATAGTAATGATATTAGTAATAGCGATAGTAATGATATTAGTAATAGCGACAGTAATGACATTAGTAATAGCGACAGTAATGACATTAGTAATAGCGACAGTAATGACATTAGTAATAGCGATAGTAATGATATTAATAATAGCGACAGTAATGATATTAGTAATAGCGATAGTAATGACATTAGTAATAGCGACAGTAATGACATTAGTAATAGCGACAGTAATGATATTAGTAATAGCGACAGTAATGACATTAGTAATAGTGATAGTAATGATATTAGTAATAGCGACAGTAATGACATTAGTAATAGCGATAGTAATGATATTAGTAATAGCGATAGTAATGACATTAGTAATAGCGATAGTAATGATATTAGTAATAGCGATAGTAATGACATTAGTAATAGCGATAGTAATGACATTAGTAATAGCGATAGTAATGATATTAGTAATAGCGATAGTAATGACATTAGTAATAGCGATAGTAATGATATTAGTAATAGCAGTAATAGCGATAGTAATGACATTAGTAATAGCGATAGTAATGATATTAGTAATAGCGATAGTAATGACATTAGTAATAGCGATAGTAATGATATTAGTAATAGCGATAGTAATGACATTAGTAATAGCGATAGTAATGATATTAGTAATAGCGATAGTAATGACAATAGTAATAGCGATAGTAATGATATTAGTAATAGCGATAGTAATGACATTAGTAATAGCGATAGTAATGATATTAGTAATAGCGATAGTAATGACAATAGTAATAGCGATAGTAATGATATTAGTAATAGCGATAGTAATGACATTAGTAATAGCGATAGTAATGTCATTAGTAATAGCGATAGTAATGATATTAGTAATAGCGATAGTAATGATATTAGTAATAGCGATAGTAATGATATTAGTAATAGCGATAGTAATGACATTAGTAATAGCGATAGTAATGATATTAGTAATAGCGATAGTAATGACATTAGTAATAGCGATAGTAATGATATTAGTAATAGCGATAGTAATGACATTAGTAATAGCGATAGTAATGATATTAGTAATAGCGATAGTAATGACATTAGTAATAGCGATAGTAATGATATTAGTAACAGTGATAGTAATGACATTAGTAATAGTGACAGTAATGACATTAGTAATAGCGATAGTAATGATATTAGTTCTTTTGGGCCTCCTTATCTCGAGAGACAATGGATACGCGCCTGGAGGTGGTCAGTGGTTTGTGAAGCAGCGCCTGGAGTGGCTATAAAGGCCAATTCTGGAGTGACAGGCTCTTCCACAGGTGCTGCAGAGAAATTTGTTTGTTGGGGCTGTTGCACAGTTGGCTCTCCCCTTGCGCCTCTGTCTTTTTTCCTGCCAACTACTAAGTCTCTTCGACTCGCCACAATTTAGCCCTGTCTTTATGGCTGCCCGCCAGCTCTGGCGAATGCTGGCAACTGACTCCCACGACTTGTGATCAATGTCACACGATTTCATGTCGCGTTTGCAGACGTCTTTATAACGGAGACATGGACGGCCGGTGGGTCTGATACCAGTGGCGAGCTCGCTGTACAATGTGTCTTTGGGGATCCTGCCATCTTCCATGCGGCTCACATGGCCAAGCCATCTCAAGCGCCGCTGACTCAGTAGTGTGTATAAGCTGGGGATGTTGGCCGCTTCAAGGACTTCTGTGTTGGAGATATAGTCCTGCCACCTGATGCCAAGTATTCTCCGAAGGCAGCGAAGATGGAATGAATTGAGACGTCGCTCTTGGCTGGCATACGTTGTCCAGGCCTCGCTGCCGTAGAGCAAGGTACTGAGGACACAGGCCTGATACACTCGGATATTAGTAATAGCGATAGTAATGATATTAGTAATAGCGATAGTAATGACATTAGTAATAGCGACAGTAATGACATTAGTAATAGCGACAGTAATGACATTAGTAATAGCGATAGTAATGATATTAGTAATAGCGACAGTAATGACATTAGTAATAGCGACAGTAATGATATTAGTAATAGCGATAGTAATGATATTAGTAATAGTGATAGTAATGACATTAGTAATAGCGACAGTAATGACATTAGTAATAGCGACAGTAATGACATTAGTAATAGCGATAGTAAAGATATTAGTAATAGTGATAGCATCCTTATTTTAAATTCCTCCATGGCCTCATCTGTCCCTATCTCCGTTACATCCTCCAGCCTTAAAACCCTTCGAGATCTCGACACTCCTCCAATACTGCTCTTCAGCTGCCTGGTCTCTCGGCTCAGGAACTCCATCCCGAAACCTCTCCACCTCGCTTTTCTCATTTAAGATGCTCCTTAAAACCCAGCTTTCGGTTACCTGTCCTAATATCTCCCTATGCGGCTGAGGGAAAATTTTGTTTGATAATCAATCCTGTGAAGAGCCTTGGGACGGAGGGGCTGTCTTTCAGATGGGACATTAAACAGAGGCTCACCTGCTCTCTCAGGTGATGTAAAAGATCCCGTGACACTGTTTCAAAGAAGGACAGAGGAGTTCTCCCCAGTGTCGGAAAACCAACATTTATCCATTAAACAACGTCACCAAAATCAGCTGCTGATTATCACACTGCTCTTTATGGGATCTTGCTGTGTGTACAATGGCTGCTGCATTTCCACATTACAGCAGTGATTGGCTGTAAAGCACTTCGGGAAGTCCTGAGGATGTGAATGGTGCTATAGAAATGCAAGTCTTTCTTTTCTCTTTTGCTGGGCGCACTGTCCCTGTATCCAGGGTGTGTGTCAGTGGAATTCTCCCGGTCTCCACCTGACACCACATTGTAAACCCCATGATTTCATTTCTCAAAAACTTCTAAATAAAGATCCTGGGTTGTCACCCTCACCCTCTTCACCCTCACCCGCACCCTCACCCTCTTCACCCTCACCCGCACCCTCGCCTTCACCCTCTCCCGCACCCTCACCCGCACCCTCACCCTCTTCACCCTCACCCGCACCCTCTCCCGCACCCTCACCCTCTTCACCCTCACCCTTGCCTGCACCCTTGCCTTCACCCTCTCCTGCACCCTCGCCTTCACCTGCACCCTCGTCCTCCCCCTAGGCCTCAGGCTATACATTATGTGTCCTGTTTAATCAGCTGTCCCACCCTGACAGACAGCTGCACTGACACTTACAGCTGGACTCAGTGTTTCCTCTTGATGACCTGTTTCAGACAGACTTCACTCTCAGCTGCTACGATGGGAACCTCACTCTCAAAGTGGTAATTGATTAGGTGACTGATGTTTTCAAACAGCAAATCCTTTGTCCGCACCTGGAAGGAAGGATCAGAGTTAGGATCACAGGTGGAGTGACTCGGACAGGCAGAGAGGCAGGCACGGCAGGGGGGGGGGGGGGCAGAGGCAGGTGAATGGGAAACTGTTCTTTATGGCTGCACCTGGAAGTGAGAGTCAGCAATCTATTCCACCACAGAGGCATCACTTCCTGCCACCCCTCCCCCAACCAGGCACTTCCCAGCAGCAGCCATCAGAATCAGGAACCTTGACTCTTCTCCCACATTCCTAACCCACAGGCAATGTGCAGCACCCTCCCTCTTCCCCATTCCCTCATGCTTGGCTCACCACTCCTTCAGGGTCCACCAGTAGGAGGTGCTTCGCCTGCCCATTGTGCATTCCGGTCAGGACATACTGCCCAGGGTTCGTGATGCTGTCCCTCACCAGAAAGTCCCCATCCAGCACCAGGAGCTTCTCAGCCACTTTCCGACTGATCTTCCCGTGATACCAGGATTCCTGCTTTAACTGCTCCTCCTCCATGGCCCTGGCTGTGCCGGGATTTGACTGCAAAATTCCAGTTCCTCGTCCTCGACATTTGCTGGACTTGGCATCGTGCAGTTTTAAGGCGTCCTCAAAAGGTCCTTGAGTAAGAAGATGATAAACGTGTGAGGACAGGTGGAGTTTGTCTGCACTGTTCCATAAACTGCCCATGTTCACTCTCCATATTAACACCCACGTCACTCACACAAGACAGTCAAATACTACAACATCTTGCATTTATGTAGTACTTTAATGTGGTAAAATATCCCAAACCTAGTACTTTACAGCAGCGATTATCAAACAGAATTTAACACTGAACCGTGAAAGGAGATATTAGGAAAGGTGACCAAAAACTTGATCAAAGAGGCATGTTTTAAGAAGCGTCTTATAGCAGGAGGTAGCAAGACAGAGAGGTTTAGGGAGGGAATTCCAGATCTGAGGGCCCAAGCAACTGAAGGCATGACTGCAAATAGCAGAGCGATGGAAATCAGGAAGAAGCACGAGGACAGAGATGGCGGACTGCAGAGATCTCAGAGGGATGTAGGACTGCAGGAGGTTACAGAGACAGAGAATACTGACTCTCCGATAGTGCAGCGCTCCCTCAGTACTGACCCTCCATCAGTGCAGCACTCCCTCAGTACTGACCCTCCATCAGTGCAGCACTCCCTCAGTACTGACCCTCCATCAGTGCAGCACTCCCTCAGTACTGACCCTCCATCAGTGCAGCACTCCCTCAGTACTGACCCTTCATCAGTGCAGCACTCCCTCAGTACTGACCCTCCATCAGTGCAGCGCTCCCTCAGTACTGACCCTCCATCAGTGCAGCGCTCCCTCAGTACTGACCCTCCATCAGTGCAGCGCTCCCTCAGTACTGACCCTCCATCAGTGCAGCGCTCCCTCAGTACTGACCCTCCATCAGTGCGGCGCTCCCTCAGTGCTGACCCTCCATCAGTGCGGCGCTCCCTCAGTACTGACCCTCCATCAGTGCAGCACTCCCTCAGTACTGACCCTCCATCAGTGCGGCGCTCCCTCAGTACTGACCCTCCATCAGTGCAGCACTCCCTCAGTACTGACCCTTCATCAGTGCAGCGCTCCCTCACTACTGACCCTCCATCAGTGCAGCGCTCCCTCAGTACTGACCCTCCATCAGTGCAGCGCTCCCTCAGTACTGACCCTCCATCAGTGCAGCACTCCCTCAGTACTGACCCTTCATCAGTGCAGCACTCCCTCAGTACTGACCCTTCATCAGTGCAGCGCTCCCTCAGTACTGACCCTCCATCAGTGCAGCGCTCCCTCAGTACTGACCCTCCATCAGTGCAGCGCTCCCTCAGTACTGACCCTCCATCAGTGCAGCGCTCCCTCAGTGCTGACCCTCCATCAGTGCGGCGCTCCCTCAGTACTGACCCTCCATCAGTGCAGCACTCCCTCAGTACTGACCCTCCATCAGTGCGGCGCTCCCTCAGTACTGACCCTCCATCAGTGCAGCACTCCCTCAGTACTGACCCTTCATCAGTGCAGCGCTCCCTCACTACTGACCCTCCATCAGTGCAGCGCTCCCTCAGTACTGACCCTCCATCAGTGCAGCGCTCCCTCAGTACTGACCCTCCATCAGTGCAGCACTCCCTCAGTACTGACCCTCCAACAGTGTGACGCTCACTCAGTACAGCACTGGGTGTATCACCCCAGATAATAATTCTGAGAAGCAATAAACAGTGACTCGGCACAAGGGAATACTGAAGTAAGTTTGAGGGAGGGTAAAATGAGAAATAATTATCCGGGGCTGGGATAGAGGAAGTGGGACTGAACCCAATGGTGTGTGTAACTGTTTCTCACTGTTTCTGGTTGTGGGTGTTAATAGGTTACAGGCAGTCAAAGGAACTAATCAGCTGCCTGGACCTCACTGCAGTTTTGACTGTGTGCCATAGAAACACTTACTCATGTCGAACACGTCTTTCTCGGGACTGTCTGTCGTGTCCCCTGATGCTCCGTTCAGTGTTCCCCCTGTCTCACTGTTGCTCCATTCCCGCTGATTGAGGGACTGGGTGTTAACGTAGACATGTTCATCACAAGCGTTTTTTCCATATGGTTGGAGGTAGCTGTCACTCAGCACACCTGGAATTTACAATTCAAGGATCGTTATCAGTGCACAGGGAATAATGGCGGAGGTTGGTGTGCAGGATGCATGTTGGTGTCACTCCTTGAGCTTGGACATTGGTGTAAATGGGGCTTTGGCACTGATTCTAATTGAGATCAATTTGAATGTTTTAGACATTGTTCAGAATTCCTTGCTGGATGCATGTCACTGGCTCAGGGGGTAAATGCAGCACCCAATGTGGTGCTGAGGCTCTCTGTCTGAGCATTAACTCCCAGCTTCCTGCATCAGCTGAGATGCAGGTTTGGAGTCTACAACTGGCCACAGAGCTGTGGGATAGTGAGTAATGTGGGAGGGGTGGGGGCAGTAAACATCAATCAGCCTGGGTTCCCCCACTCGAAACAGAGACTGCTCCCGGGATGTGTGGGTGTCTGTCCCTCAGAGTGAGTTCACCATAGGGAGAAATGACCACCATGTTTAAATATCCCACCCACCCAATCTGGGCTCAATGTGGGAGAGTGGACGAGGTAATAGGGCCTCTCAGTGGAATCAACGCCTTTAGGGGAAGAGACTATGGGGAATGGGTGACAACAGGAAGGCAATTTCCTTCCAATACATCACTCGGGTCTGTGTTCCTTCACTTAGAGAGAGAGTCCCAACTCAGGCAACTCCCAGAGGCTGTGAAAATGGATCATCTCTGACCTGCCATGCATTGTTTTGGATCCTCACTCCGGCTGTCCACATCCTCCTGTGGAATCTGATCCGTCTCCCTCCGTGAGAAATTACTGAACTGCAAGGAAAAGCGTATTCAGTGAGGGGGGCCTTCACTCAGGGGTGTTGGGGGGGTGGGGGGGGGGTGCATTCAGTGAAGTCCCACAGAACATGTCACAGGCTAAAAACAGACCGGGGTCCAGGTCTAATATCTGGCCACAGGAATCCAGACTGGAGATGTGTCACTACCTTGAAACAATTAATAACACAATCATCCAGTACACTGTGATTTGATGAGCTGTTATTGAAAGCGATGGAGAGCTCCTCACTTCCAGAACTATTACGAAAATCTACTACCTTACACTGGAACAGAATATTATTTAGGAATCCTATCACTTAATAGAACAAACTTTAGACACACGGTTCCCGGAGCTCTCCATCACTGGGGAGTTTTCTTCACCACATGTCTGGGTCTGTTAGAGACTCATTGATAAAGATTGATCACTGTGATTGGTCAATAACTCCATTATCGTATCATGTGACTATCAAATGGGAGAAGGTGAATTTGTTGGGCATCCTATCACAATGTTCCTCAAGCAATTCATTACTGAATATGTTATTACACTATTTTACTGAAGACAACGGGGCAAAAGCGTCTCACCCAGTTATTACTCGAAGCAAAGGATTGAAACTTAGGCAGCTTCTAAAGCAGGTGGCAAATCCGTTCCATCGGAACCCCATCCAGCCCAATATTACTGAGCAGATTATCACTGAAACAGAACATGTTCCAGCAGAATTTCTGCTATGGGTACGTTTAGTAATCGGATCAAATTCCACTGATTTTCAGAAGTGTTTTGTTTCCCACGTGGTCCCCACAAACTAATTTGCATATCACCAAATGAGAAATCTGTAATGAACCAGTGCAATTGGGTAACGCAGTGCAGTTTGATTCAGACCGCTGAACGTGACTGATTTTAAATAACAGAAAATACATCCAGAAACTATACAGAAACATTCTCGATTCACATCGACATACAGTGTCTGCTTCTTGCTAAATTACCACAAATTATATTCAAAAGCTTTTCAAATGTGTCTATTAACAACCTTGCACCAAAAAGACTCAATTTTAAACCCTCCTCAAACTCCCCCAAACAACCACAATTAGCAGAAACCTGCCATGACGATTAATTTGACCTGGGGTGTGGCCAGACCTGTGGGTGGGGCTGGCTTCAAACACAGTGCTTTTTTAAAACATGTAGAATATTCCAGAAACTTGAGTTGTGTTGGACATAAATTGCATTTAAAATTCATTTGAGTTGGTCACAAACATCCCCTCGATGAACTGCTCAAAATTAACCAGCCTATTATATCAAGTTACATTTCCACCAGTCTGGACACTGGATGAGGGACAGGATGGGGCTCCACTGTGATGCCTCCCCTGGCCAAATACCTTGCTGAGACAAACCATCTCGGCTCAACATGAACAGCACAGTGGCGCAGTGGTTAGCACCGCAGCCTCACAGCTCCAGCGACCTGGGTTCAATTCTGGGTACTGCCTGTGTGGAGTTTGCAAGTTCTCCCTGTGTCTGCGTGGGTTTCCTCCGGGTGCTCCGGTTTCCTCCCACACGCCAAAGACTTGCAGGTTGATAGGTAAATTGGCCATTATAAATTGCCCCTAGTATAGGTAGGTGGTAGGGAAATATAGGGACAGGTGGGGATGAGGTAGGAATATGGGATTAGTGTAGGATTAGTATAAATGGGTGGTTGATGGTCAGCACAGACTCGGTGGGCCGAAGGGCCTGTTTCAGTGCTGTATCTCGAAAACTAAAAAAAACTAAAAACTAGCACCTGTGACGGAGTATTAGAAGGCAGATGGTACTCATGGAACCCCACTTGCAGCTTACACAAAACAGGGAAGAAAACAAGAAAACACAAAAGATAATGACATAAATATGCCATTTGAAGCCGGTTATGAACAGAACTGAGTTACACAGTGAGGACAAGACGCTGACCTGCACATTACCAGCTGGGTAGCTTGGCTGGATCTGAACACTCCACTGTCTGCTCCTGGTGTCCACAACACCTCCCAAAGGAGGCTCCTTCCCTGGAACGCTGTTATAATAATTGTGCCCTGACATCTCCTCCTCCTCACCCCAAGCAGACTCCTCACTGCCAGTCATCCTACAATCAACCCAGGGAAGAAATAAACATCAGCTGAGGTAACAAATATTCATCCAAGACTTTACTGCTGTCAGCTTCCAATATCCATACACGACAGTGACTGATGTTCAGAATTACTCTCAATCCCAAACAGTACATTATTCACCAAAATGGTCAGCAGCATAGCCCAGCATGGTGACGGGGTGGGTCTGCGAGTCCCCCACACAGTGATGGGACGGGGGTCTGTGTCTGCGAGTCCCCCACACAGTGATGGGACGGGGGTCTGTGTCTGCGAGTCCCCCACACAGTGATGGGACGGGGGTCTGTGTCTGCGAGTCCCCCACACAGTGATGGGACGGGGGTCTGTGTCTGCGAGTCCCCCACACAGTGATGGGACGGGGGTCTGTGTCTGCGAGTCCCCCACACAGTGATGGGACGGGGGTCTGTGTCTGCGAGTCCCCCACACAGTGATGGGACGGGGGTCTGTGTCTGCGAGTCCCCCACACAGTGATGGGACGGGGGTCTGTGTCTGCGAGTCCCCCACACAGTGATGGGACGGGGGTCTGTGTCTGCGAGTCCCCCACACAGTGACGGCTGATTTGAAGCCTGTTGCTTTGGTCTGTGATTAATTGGAGCCACTCAATGTCCCCAAGTGAAGAGAGAGACTACAGCCACATAATTCCACTGTATACAGGTGCACTCGCTATGTGGCAGCTCAGTAACTCCGCCTCCGAATAGGAATTCTCTGCCTTCCTTTGTTGGAGAAGCAGGAAAATCGAGGAGACAGCTCTGTCCCAGTGAAAAGCTCCCAACCAAGCCAGTCACAAACGTGGGGCAAGGGCATGCAGAGGGTCAGGGTGTACAAGACGTCAAACATCTCATGGAGTACAATAAACATCAAGCTCATTGCCATCTGACCAATCCCCTTCTCACAGCTTTACTGTGATTTATTATCAGAGGAAATGGGAGGCACTTCCAGGTGAGGTCAGAACCCCAGCGAGAGTCAGCATCTTCAGGAGAGGAGGGGACCCGTACCCCAGCGAGAGTCAGCATCTTCAGGAGAGGAGGGGACCCGTACCCCAGTGAGAGTCAGCATCTTCAGGAGAGGAGGGGACCCGTACCCCAGTGAGAGTCAGCCCCTTCAGGAGAGGAGGGGACCCGTACCCCAGTGAGAGTCAGCCCCTTCAGGAGAGGAGGGGACCCGTACCCCAGTGAGAGTCAGCATCTTCAGGAGAGGAGGGGACCCGTACCCCAGTGAGAGTCAGCCCCTTCAGGAGAGGAGGGGACCCGTACCCCAGTGAGAGTCAGCACCTTCAGGAGAGGAGGGGACCCGTACCCCAGTGAGAGTCAGCCCCTTCAGGAGAGGAGGGGACCCGTACCCCAGTGAGAGTCAGCACCTTCAGGAGAGGAGGGGACCCGTACCCCAGTGAGAGTCAGCCCCTTCAGGAGAGGAGGGGACCCGTACCCCAGTGAGAGTCAGCCCCTTCAGGAGAGGAGGGGACCCGTACCCCAGTGAGAGTCAGCCCCTTCAGGAGAGGAGGGGACCCGTACCCCAGTGAGAGTCAACACCTTCAGGAGAGGAGGGGACCTGTACCCCAGTGAGAGTCAACACCTTCAGGAGAGGAGGGGACCTGTACCCCAGTGAGAGTCAGAACCTTCAGAAGAGGAGGGGACCCGTACCCCAGTGAGAGTCAGCACCTTCAGGAGAGGAGGGGACCCGTACCCCAGTGAGAGTCAGCACCTTCAGGAGAGGAGGGGACCCGTACCCCAGTGAGAGTCAGCACCTTCAGGAGAGGAGGGGACCCATACCCCAGTGAGAGTCAGCACCTTCAGGAGAGGAGGGGACCCGCACCCCAGTGAGAGTCAGTGGGAATTAGGGCAAAACTGGGAGTATGATTCTAATGGTCAGGTTCAGTCTGCAGGGTGGGTATTGTTAATGGTGCCGCTGCTCAGGACAGTTTCACACAAACGTTCGGTGACCTCACCTGTCGAGTGGAGCGACCACTTTCGGGGGGCTATGGAGATACTGTTTGAACCTCAGTTCGAAGGCCTGTCCAATCGTGCTGATGACTGTCTGTGCTAAACCCTCACAGCACTCGAGAATATGGCAGGCTGTGGCACATTAACAGGAGGATCCATTAGTCTAAGTGTATCACATCATCTCCGTAAATATCCACAATGACACACAATCATAGGAGAGTTTATTAAATCGCCCGCACATTCTGTGCTTCTTATGTCCCACTTCCTGTTGTTTAACTTTTTAGGTCAATGTTTAGCTTTGAAACTGAGAAAGTATCAGTGTGTAGTCACTGGTGTTGCTGTGGTACATCCCATTGTGTCTCCCAGCTCCTCCTCCTTCATTCCCTGCCTCATTGCTATCTCCTCCTGACTCTACTCAACTCATTCAAAACATCACTACATGAGGCGCTTCCCCTCCGCAACCCCTCAACCTCCTCGGCAAGCCCCTCAACCTCCTCCGCAAACCCCTCAACCCCCTCCGCAAACCCCTCAACCCCCTCCGCAAACCCCTCAACCTCCTCCGCAAACCCTTCAACCTCCTCCGCAAACCCTTCAACCTCCTCCGCAAACCCTTCAACCCCCTCCGCAAACCCCTCAACCCCTTCCGCAACCCCTCAACCCCCTCCGCAAACCCCTCAACCCCCACCGCAACCCCTCAACCCCCTCCGCAAACCCCTCAACCCCCTCCGCAAACCCCTCAACCCCCTCCGCAAACCCTGCAAACCCCTCCGCTAACCCCTCAACCTCCTCCGCAACCCCTCAACCCCCTCCGCAAACCCTGCAAACCCCTCCGCAACCCATCAACCCCCTCCGCAGACCCCTCAACTCCCTCCGCAAACCCCTCAACTCCCTCCGCAAACCCCTCAACCCCCTCCGCAAACCCTCAACCCCCTCCGCAAATCCCTCAACCCCCTCCACAATCCACTTCCCACTCCTCAAACCTCCTCCAACCTCCCCAACTGCCTCCACAATCCCCCTCCTCCAGATGAAGTTAGATTTGATATTCCCGCTGCCCTCTTTGAATGTTCAGTCCATCTGTCTGAAACTGTTTCCTGGTTTGGAAGCCACAGAATGTGGAAGAGATGAGCCTGAAATTGACACCATGTGATAGTGTTACATGTGAAATGAATTTCTCCACATGCCCAGATCACAGTGTATTTCCCACGTTGATGTTTGGGATGGCGCTCCAGTCTATCCAGATAGGCCCCGATTAATACAACATCATTCATGTGTCCCAGCTCCCACCCAGTCCCGTTGACCCGTCACCCCTTGTGTTCACTGACCTACACTGACTCCCGGTCCGGCAACACCTCGATTTTAAAATTCTCATCCTTCTTTTCAAATCCCTCCATGACCTTCCCCCTCCAAACCCCCTCCCTATCTCTGTAACCTCCTCCAGCCGCTACAAACCTCCGAGATCTCTGCGCTCCTTCAATTCCGGCCTCTTGCGCATCCCCGATTCCCATCGCTCCACCATTGGTGGCCGAGCCTTCAGCTGCCTGGGCCCTAAACTCTGGAATTCCCTGCCTCTCCGCCTCTCTCTCCTCTTTTAGGTCGCTCCTTAAAATCTACCTCTTTGACTGAGCTTTTGGTTGCCTGTCTTGATATCTCCTTATGTGACTCCATGTTAAATTTTGTTTGATAACACCCCCTGTGAAGCAAGGCCACAGTTGTTGTTGTAAATACTCACCTCTCTGATTTACAGGATCCTTTGCTACATAGGCAACGTAATCTGTGGTATCCTGTACAGGAAGAGATCCAATTAGCAACAGGTTTCTAGCAACACTCAAAATTAGGGAGAGACAACCAACCTGGCTGGCCATTTCAGGGATTGGAATGATGGGAGAATTTGTTAAACATTTCCTGGTTCCGTACTGACACTGAGTGGAGAGAATTCAATCACTCAAACATTTTCTAAAATTCCTTTCTCTGGTATTTTAATGGAGGAACAAACCTGCTTTACAGGTTAACAGGTTACCGAGTTAACAGGTTACCAAGTTAACAGGTTACCGAGTTAACAGGTTACCGAGTTAACACCTCCATTAAAATAACAGTCTGAGGAATTTCATGACGGCACATTAAGTATCCCAGAATAATGTTTATGGAATGGAAGTGTTCTGTAAACTGGGGTGTGGGAGATTGGGTTACAGACTCAGTACTGACTCTCTAGCCCACCCTGGCCATCGCTGTGTGAGTTGATCTCACCCTGTGGAACTGGTTCAGGAATACTCCCACACTGCACATTCTCCAGGGTTGCTGCTCCTGATCTCAATCCAGGGAGAGTGAACACATGGATGTCAGATCAAGATTGAGCAAGATGCCCCAAAATGACCAACTAACCTGGGATCACTGTCAGGAGGAAAGGTCACGTGGAGAAGGAGGGTCACTGAGTGCAGGCAGCAGACTCTCTCTACAGGGAGTAAAGAAAAATCAGAGAGCAGACTCACAGACTCTCTGATAAACACCCAACAACCAGTTACTCAGCACGGTTACACCATAGCCGAGCTCCTGGGGTCTGCCCAATACAATGGGGCCATTTAAAAGGAGTGCTTGGACTTTTCTCTGAAGCAGCTGTAGTGATGAGTAGCCGAGGGGAGATATGAAGACAGAGATAGTGTCAGATCGGGCTGCTCCTTACCGTATCCCCACCTGAAGCAAAGGAGATGGATTGCATGTGATGGTTCGCAATGATCTGTCAATGAAACACAGAAAAGGTTTCACTGAACAGAAAGCTCTCAGCAATACATGAAAAACAAAGGCACTGACACCTGCTTCCCGAGCCTCAGCCCCACAGACACCCAACACAACCTTTATACTGTGCGAGAATTTTCAGCTTTCTGGAGTTGTTCCCTCTGGTACCTGGACATGCACCTGAAGTGCTGTAACCTGCAAGGCTACGGACCAGGTGCTGGAAGGTGCGATTAGATTGGGCGGCTAGTTTTTTCAGCTGGCGCAGACACGATGGACTGAATGGCCTCCTTCTGTGCCATAACCTCTCTCAGGTTCTAAAAACTCAGGTCAACCCTGATCAAAACTGAAAGTCATTCCATTCCTTCCCTTATGTGTGTGTGTATGTGTGTGAGAGAGAGAGAAAGAGAGAGAGACGGTTGTGTGTATGTATTATTCTTAATTCTTTCACAGGATGTGGGCATCGCTGGCCAGGCCAACATTTATTGCCCATCCCTAATTGCCCTTGAGAAGGTGGTGGTGAGCTGCCTTCTTGAACCGCTGCAGTCCATGTGGGGTAGGTACAGCCACAGTGCTGTTAGGGAGGGAGTTCCAGGATTTTGACCCAGCGACAATGAAGGAACGGCGATACAGTTCCAAGTCAGGATGGTGTGTGACTTGGAGGGGAACTTGCAGGTGGTGATGTTCCCATGTATTTTCTGCCCTTGTCCTTCTAGTTGGTAGAGGTCGCGGGTTTGGAAGGTGCTGTCTGAGGAGCCTTGGTACGTTGCTGCAGTGCATCTTGTGGATGGTACACACTGCTGCCACTGTGTGTTGGTGGTGGAGGGAGTGAATGTTTGTGGATGGGTGCCAATCAAGCGGGCTGCTTTGTCCTGTATGGTGTCGAGCCTCTTGAGTGTTGTTGGGGAGTCAGGAGGTGAGTTACTCGCCGCAGGATTCCTAGCCTCTGACCTGGTCTTGTAGCCACAGTATTTATAAGGCTACTCCATTTCAGTTTCTGGTCAATGGTAATCCCCCAGAATGTTGACAGCGATGGTAATGCTATTGAACATCAAGGGGAGATGGTTAGATTCTCTCTTGTTGGAGATGGTCATTGCCTGGCACTAGTGTGGCATGAATGTTACTTGCCACTTATCAGCCCAAGCCTGGATATTATCCAGGTCTTGCTGCATGTGGACACGGACTGCTTCAGTATCTGAGAATGGTGCTGAACATTGTGCAATCATCAATGAACATCCCATTTCTGACCTTATGATTGAAGGAAGGTCATTGATGAAGCAGCTGAAGATGGTTGGGCCGAGGACACTACCCTGAGGAACTCCTGCAGTGATGTCCTGGGACTGAGATCATTGACCTCCAACAACCACAACTATCTTCCTTTGCACTCAGTATGACTCCAACCAGCAGAGAGTTTTCCCCCTGATTCAGATTGACTCCAGTTTTGCTCGGGATCCTTGATGCCATACTCGGTCAAATGCTGCCTTGATGTCAAGGGCAGTCACTCTCACCTCACCTCTTGAGTTCAGCTCTTTTGTCCATGTTTGAACCAAGGCTGTAATGAGGTCAGGAGCTGAGTGGCCCTGGCAGAACCCAAACTGAGCGTCACTGAGCAGGTTATTGCGAAACAAATGCCGCTTGATTGCACTGTTGATGACACCTTCCATCACTTTACTGATAGAGAGTAGACTGATGGGATGGTAATTGACCGGGTTGAACTTGTCCTGCTTTTTGTGTACAGGACATACCTGGGCTATTTTCCACATTGCAGGGTAGATGCCAGTGTTGTAGCTGTACTGGAACAGCTTGGCTAGGGGCGCAGCAAGATCTGGAGCACAGGTCTTCAGTACTATTACCGGAATATTGTCAGGGCCCATAGCCTTTGCAGTATCCAGTGCCTTCAGTCGTTTCTTGATATCACGTGGAGTGAATCGGATTGGCTGAAGTCTGGCATCTGTGATGCTGGGGAATTCAGGAGGAGGCTGAGATGGATCATCAACTCGGCACTTCTGGCTGAAGATGGATGCAAATACTTCAGCCTTATCTTTCGCACTGATGTGTTGGGCTCCCCCATCATTGAGGATGGAGATATTTGTGGAGCCTCCTCCTCCTGTTAGTTGTTTAATTGTCCACCGCCATTCACAGCTGGATGTGGCAGGACTGCAGAGCTTAGATCTGATCCGTTGGTTGTGGGATTGCTTTGCTCTGTCTACGGGGAATGTGTGTGCAAGGGGGTGGTGTGTGTGTGTGTGAGGAGGGAGTGAGCAAGTGTCTGTGTGTGAGTGAGTGAATGTGAGTGAGAGGAGTGAGTGAATGTGTGTGTGTGTGTGTGTGAGGACTGAGTGTGTGTGTGTGAGGAGTGAGTGTTTGTGTGTGTGAGGAGTGAGTGTGTGTGAGTGTGAGGAGTGAGTGTGTGTGAGTGTGAGGAGTGAGTGTGTGTGTGTGTGAGGAGTGAGTGTTTGTGTGTGTGAGGAGTGAGTGTTTGTGTGTGTGAGGAGTGAGTGAGTGTGTGTGTGAGGAGTGAGTGTGTGTGAGTGAGAGGAGTGAGTGTGTGTGAGTGAGAGGAGTGAGTGTGTGTGAGTGAGAGGAGTGAGTGTGTGTGAGTGAGTGAGTGAGTGTGTGAGGAGTGAGTGTGTGTGTGTGTGAGAGGACTGAGTGTGTGTGAGAGGACTGAGTGTGTGTGTGTGTGTGTGTGTGTGTGTGAGGAGTGAGTGTTTGTGTGTGCGAGGAGTGAGTGAGTGTGTGTGTGTGTGTGAGGAGTGAGTGTTTGTGTGTGCGAGGAGTGAGTGTGTGTGTGTGTGTGTGTGTGCGAGGAGTGAGTGTGTGTGTGTGTGCGAGGAGTGAGTGTGTGTGTGTGTGTGTGTGTGTGTGTGTGTGAGGAGTGTGTGTGTGTGAGGAGTGAGTGTTTGTGTGTGCGAGGAGTGAGTGTGTGTGTGTGTGTGTGTGTGTGTGTGGAGTGAGTGTGTGGAGTGAGTGTGTGGAGTGAGTGTGTGGAGTGAGTGTGTGGAGTGAGTGTGTGGAGTGAGTGTGTGTGTGTGTGAGGAGTGAGTGTGTGTGTGTGTGAGGAGTGAGTGTGTGTGAGTGAGAGGAGTGAGTGTGTGTGAGTGAGAGGAGTGAGTGTGTGTGAGTGAGAGGAGTGAGTGTGTGTGAGTGAGAGGAGTGAGTGTGTGTGAGTGAGAGGAGTGAGTGTGTGAGTGAGAGGAGTGAGTGAGTGTGTGTGGGTGAGAGGAGTGAGTGTGTGTGGGTGAGAGGAGTGGGTGTGTGTGTGGGTGAGAGGAGTGAGTGTGTGTGGGTGAGAGGAGTGAGTGTGTGTGGGTGAGAGGAGTGAGTGTGTGTGGGTGAGAGGACTGAGTGTGTGTGAGTGAGAGGAGTGAGTGTGCGAGTGTGAGGAGTGAGTGTGTGTGAGTAAGAGGAGTGAGTGAGTGTGTGTGAGTAAGAGGAGTGAGTGAGTGTGTGTGTGAGGAGTGAGTGTGTGTGAGTAAGAGGAGTGAGTGTGTGTGAGTAAGAGGAGTGAGTGAGTGTGTGTGTGAGGAGTGAGTGTGTGTGTGTGTGAGAGAGGACTGAGTGTGTGTGAGAGGACTGAGTGTGAGTGTGTGTGTGTGAGGAGTGAGTGTTTGTGTGTGCGAGGAGTGAGTGTGTGTGTGTGTGTGTGAGGAGTGAGTGTGTGTGTGTGAGAGGACTGAGTGTGTGTGTGTGTGAGGAGTGAGTGTTTGTGTGTGTGAGAGGACTGTGTGAGTGTGTGTGTGAGGAGTGAGTGTGTGTGTGAGGACTGAGTGAGTGTGTGTGTGAGGAGTGAGTGAGTGTGTGTGTGAGGAGTGAGTGAGTGTGTGTGTGAGGAGTGAGTGAGTGTGTGTGTGAGGAGTGTGTGTGTGTGTGTGTGTGTGTGTGTGTGTGTGTGTGTGTGTGTGTGTGTGAAGAGTGAGTGTGTGTGTGTGTGTGTGAAGAGTGAGTGTGTGTGAGGAGTGAGTGAGTGTGTGTGTGAGGAGTGAGTGTGTGTGTGTGTGAGGAGTGAGTGTGTGTGTGTGTGTGGAGTGAGTGTGTGTGTGTGTGTGAGGAGTGAGTGTGTGTGTGTGTGTGTGAGGAGTGAGTGTGTGTGTGTGTGAGGAGTGAGTGTGTGTGTGTGTGTGAGGAGTGAGTGTGTGTGTGTGTGAGGAGTGAGTGTGTGTGTGTGTGAGGAGTGAGTGTGTGTGTGAGAGGACTGAGTGTGTGTGTGTGAGGACTGAGTGTGTGTGTGTGAGGACTGAGTGTGTGTGTGTGAGGACTGAGTGTGTGTGTGTGAGGACTGAGTGTGTGTGTGTGTGTGTGTGTGTGTGAGGAGTGAGTGTTTGTGTGTGAGAGGACTGAGTGTGTGTGTGTGAGGAGTGAGTGTGTGTGTGTGTGAGGAGTGAGTGTGTGTGTGTGTGAGGAGTGAGTGTGTGTGTGTGTGAGGAGTGAGTGTGTGTGTGTGTGAGGAGTGAGTGTGTGTGTGTGTGAGGAGTGAGTGTGTGTGTGTGTGAGGAGTGAGTGTGTATGTGTGTGAGGAGTGAGTGTGTGTGTGTGTGAGGAGTGAGTGTGTGTGTGTGTGAGGAGTGAGTGTGTGTGTGTGTGAGGAGTGAGTGTGTGCGTGTGAGAGGAGTGAGTGTTTGCGTGTGTGAGGAGTGAGTGTGTGCGTGTGAGAGGAGTGAGTGTTTGTGTGTGTGAGGAGTGAGTGTTTGTGTGTGTGAGGAGTGAGTGTTTGTGTGTGTGAGGAGTGAGTGTTTGTGTGTGTGAGGAGTGAGTGCTTGTGTGTGTGAGGAGTGAGTGCTTGTGTGTGTGAGGAGTGAGTGCTTGTGTGTGTGAGGAGTGAGTGTGTGAGAGAGAGGAGTGAGTGTGTGAGAGAGAGGAGTGAGTGTGTGTGTGTGTGAGGAGTGAGTGTGTGTGTGAGGATGAGTGTGTGTGTGAGTGAGAGGACTGAGTGTGTGTGTGTGTGTGTGTGTGAGAGGAGTGAGTGTGTGTGTGTGAGAGGAGTGAGTGTGTGAGAGAGAGGAGTGAGTGTGTGAGAGAGAGGAGTGAGTGTGTGAGAGAGAGGAGTGAGTGTGTGAGAGAGAGGAGTGAGTGTGTGTGAGAGGAGTGAGTGTTTGTGTGTGTGAGGAGTGAGTGTTTGTGTGTGAGAGGAGTGAGTGTTTGTGTGTGAGAGGAGTGAGTGTTTGTGTGTGAGAGGAGTGAGTGTTTGTGTGTGTGAGGAGTGAGTGTTTGTGTGTGTGAGGAGTGAGTGTTTGTGTGTGTGAGGAGTGAGTGTTTGTGTGTGTGAGGAGTGAGTGTTTGTGTGTGTGAGGAGTGAGTGTTTGTGTGTGTGAGGAGTGAGTGTTTGTGTGTGTGAGGAGTGAGTGTTTGTGTGTGTGAGGAGTGAGTGTTTGTGTGTGTGAGGAGTGAGTGTTTGTGTGTGTGAGGAGTGAGTGTTTGTGTGTGTGAGGAATGAGTGTTTGTGTGTGTGAGGAATGAGTGTTTGTGTGCGTGAGGAATGAGTGTTTGTGTGTGTGAGAGGAGTGAGTGTGTGAGAGAGAGGAGTGAGTGTGTGTGTGAGAGGAGTGAGTGTGTGTGTGTGTGTGAGGAGCGAGTGTCTGTGTGTGTGAGGAGCGAGTGTCTGTGTGTGTGAGGAGCGAGTGTCTGTGTGTGTGAGGAGCGAGTGTCTGTGTGTGTGAGGAGCGAGTGTCTGTGTGTGTGAGGAGCGAGTGTCTGTGTGTGTGAGGAGCGAGTGTCTGTGTGTGTGAGGAGCGAGTGTCTGTGTGTGTGAGGAGCGAGTGTCTGTGTGTGTGAGGAGCGAGTGTCTGTGTGTGTGAGGAGCGAGTGTCTGTGTGTGTGAGGAGCGAGTGTCTGTGTGTGTGAGGAGCGAGTGTCTGTGTGTGTGAGGAGCGAGTGTCTGTGTGTGTGAGGAGCGAGTGTCTGTGTGTGTGAGGAGCGAGTGTCTGTGTGTGTGAGGAGCGAGTGTCTGTGTGTGTGAGGAGCGAGTGTCTGTGTGTGTGAGGAGCGAGTGTCTGTGTGTGTGAGGAGCGAGTGTCTGTGTGTGTGAGGAGCGAGTGTCTGTGTGTGTGAGGAGCGAGTGTCTGTGTGTGTGAGGAGCGAGTGTCTGTGTGTGTGAGGAGCGAGTGTCTGTGTGTGTGAGGAGCGAGTGTCTGTGTGTGTGAGGAGCGAGTGTCTGTGTGTGTGAGGAGCGAGTGTCTGTGTGTGAGGAGCGAGTGTGTGTGTGTGTGAGGAGTGAGTGAGTGTGTGTGTGAGGAGTGAGTGAGTGTGTGTGTGAGGAGTGAGAGTGTGTGTGTGTGTGAGGAGTGAGTGTGTGTGTGTGAGGAGTGAGTGAGTGAGTGTGAGGAGTGAGTGTTTGTATGTGTGAGGAGTGAGTGTTTGTGTGTGTGAGGAGTGAGTGTTTGTGTGTGTGAGGAGTGAGTGTGAGTGTGTGTGAGGAGTGAGTGTGTGTGTGTGTGTGTGTGTGTGTGTGTGTGTGTGTGTGCGTGAGGAGTGAGTGTCTGTGTGTGTGAGGAATGAGTGTTTGTCTGTGTGAGGAGTGAGTGTGTGTGAGTGAGAGGAGTGAGTGTGAGTGAGAGGAGTGAGTGTGTGAGGAGTGAGCGTGTGTGTGTGTGAGGAGTGAGTGTGTGTGTGTGTGAGGAGTGAGTGTGTGTGTGTGTGAGGAGTGAGTGTGTGTGAGTGAGAGGAGTGAGTGTGAGTGAGTGAGAGGAGTGAGTGTGAGTGAGAGGAGTGAGTGTGTGAGGAGTGAGTGTGTGAGGAGTGAGTGTGTGTGTGTGTGTGTGTGTGAGGAGTGAGTGTGTGTGTGTGTGAGGAGTGAGTGAGTGAGAGAGAGGAGTGAGTGTGTGTGAGAGGAGTGAGTGTGTGTGTGTGAGAGGAGTGAGTGTGTGTGTGTGAGAGGAGTGAGTGTGTGTGTGTGAGAGGAGTGAGTGGGTGTGTGTGAGAGGAGTGAGTGTGTGTGTGTGAGAGGAGTGAGTGTGTGTGAGAGGAGTGAGTGTGTGTGAGAGGAGTGAGTGTGTGTGAGAGGAGTGAGTGTGTGTGTGTGTGAGGAGTGAGTGTTTGTGTGTGTGAGGATTGAGTGTCTGTGTGTGTGAGGAGCGAGTGTCTGTGTGTGTGAGGAGCGAGTGTCTGTGTGTGTGAGGAGCGAGTGTCTGTGTGTGTGAGGAGCGAGTGTCTGTGTGAGGAGCGAGTGTCTGTGTGTGAGGAGCGAGTGTCTGTGTGTGTGAGGAGCGAGTGCCTGTGTGTGTGAGGAGTGAGTGAGTGTGTGTGAGGAGTGAGTGTGTGTGTGTGAGGAGTGAGTGTGTGTGTGTGTGAGGAGTGAGTGTGTGTGTGTGTGTGAGGAGTGAGTGTGTGTGTGTGTGTGTGAGGAGGGAGTGAGTGAGTGAGTGAGTGTGTGAGGAGTGAGTGAGTGAGTGTGAGGAGTGAGTGTTTGTGTGTGTGAGGAGTGAGTGTTTGTGTGTGTGAGCAGTGAGTGTCTGTGTGTGTGAGCAGTGAGTGTCTGTGTGTGTGAGCAGTGAGTGTCTGTGTGTGTGAGGAGTGAGTGTGTGTGAGTGAGAGGAGTGAGTGTGTGTGAGTGAGAGGAGTGAGTGTGAGTGAGAGGAGTGAGTGTGTGAGGAGTGAGTGTGTGTGTGTGTGTGAGGAGTGAGTGAGTGAGAGAGAGGAGTGAGTGTGTGTGAGAGGAGTGAGTGTGTGAGAGAGAGGAGTGAGTGTGTGAGAGAGAGGAGTGAGTGTGTGAGAGAGAGGAGTGAGTGTGTGAGAGAGAGGAGTGAGTGTGTGAGAGAGAGGAGTGAGTGTGTGTGAGAGGAGTGAGTGTGTGTGTGTGCGAGGAGTGAGTGTTTGTGTGTGTGAGGAGCGAGTGTTTGTGTGTGTGAGGAGTGAGTGTTTGTGTGTGTGAGGAGTGAGTGTTTGTGTGTGAGTGAGGGGAGTGAGTGTTTGTGTGTGTGAGGAGTGAGTGTTTGTGTGTGCGAGGAGTGAGTGTTTGTGTGTGTGTGTGTGTGAGGAGTGAGTGTGTGTGTGTGTGTGAGGACTGAGTGAGTGTGTGTGTGTGAGGACTGAGTGAGTGTGTGTGTGTGTGAGGAGTGAATGTGTGTGTGTGTGAGGAGTGAATGTGTGTGTGTGTGAGGAGTGAGTGTGTGTGTGTGTGTGTGTGTGAGGAGTGAGTGAGTGTGTGTGTGTGTGTGTGTGAGGATGAGTGTGTGTGTGAGTGAGAGGACTGAGTGTGTGTGTGTGTGAGTGAGAGGACTGAGTGTGTGTGTGTGTGAGGAGTGAGTGTTTGTGTGTGTGTGTGAGGAGTGAGTGTGTGTGTGTGTGAGGACTGAGTGAGTGTGTGTGTGTGTGAGGAGTGAATGTGTGTGTGTGTGAGGAGTGAATGTGTGTGTGTGTGAGGAGTGAATGTGTGTGTGTGTGAGGAGTGAGTGTGTGTGTGTGTGTGTGTGTGTGAGGATGAGTGTGTGTGTGAGTGAGAGGACTGAGTGTGTGTGTGTGTGAGGAGTGAGTGTTTGTGTGTGCGAGGAGTGAGTTTGTGTGTGTGAGGAGTGAGTGTGTGTGTGAGGAGTGAGTGAGTGTGTGTGAGGAGTGAGTGAGTGTGTATGTGAGGAGTGAGTGTGTGTGTGTGTGAGGAGTGAGTGTGTGTGTGTGAGAGGAGTGAGTGTGTGTGTGTGAGAGGAGTGAGTGTGTGTGTGTGAGAGGAGTGAGTGTGTGTGTGTGTGAGGAGTGAGTGTTTGTGTGTGTGAGGAGTGAGTGTTTGTGTGTGTGAGGAGTGAGTGTGTGTGAGAGGAGTGAGTGTGTGTGTGTGTGAGGAGTGAGTGTGTGTGAGTGAGAGGAGTGAGTGTGTGTGAGAGGAGTGAGTGTGTGTGTGTGTGAGGAGTGAGTGTGTGTGTGTGAGGAGTGAGTGTGTGTGTGTGAGGAACGAGTGTTTGTGTGTGTGAGGAGTGAGTGTTTGTGTGTGTGAGGAGAGAGTGTCTGTGTGTGTGAGGAGTGAGTGTCTGTGTGTGTGAGCAGCGAGTGTCTGTGTGTGTGAGGAGCGAGTGTCTGTGTGTGTGAGGAGTGAGTGTGTGTGTGTGTGAGGAGTGAGTGAGTGTGTGTGTGAGGAGTGAGTGAGTGTGTGTGAGGAGTGAGTGTGTGTGTGTGAGGAGTGAGTGAGTGAGTGTGAGGAGTGAGTGTTTGTGTGTGTGAGGAGTGAGTGTTTGTGTGTGTGAGGAGTGAGTGTTTGTGTGTGTGAGGAGTGTGTGTGTGTGTGTGTGAGGAGTGAGTGTCTGTGTGTGTGAGGAGTGAGTGTCTGTGTGTGTGAGGAGTGAGTGTTTGTCTGTGTGAGGAGTGAGTGTGTGTGAGTGAGAGGAGTGAGTGTGTGTGAGTGAGAGGAGTGAGTGTGAGTGAGTGAGAGGAGTGAGTGTGAGTGAGTGAGAGGAGTGAGTGTGAGTGAGAGGAGTGAGTGTGTGTGAGAGGAGTGAGTGTGTGTGAGAGGAGTGAGTGTGTGTGAGAGGAGTGAGTGTGTGTGAGTGTGAGGAGTGAGTGTGAGTGAGAGAGGAGTGAGTGTGTGTGTGAGGAGTGAGTGTGTGTGTGTGTGAGGAGTGAGTGTTTGTGTGTGTGAGGAGTGAGTGTTTGTGTGTGTGAGGAGTGAGTGTGTGTGAGTGAGAGGAGTGAGTGTTTGTGTGTGTGAGGAGTGAGTGTGTGAGAGAGAGGAGTGAGTGTGTGTGAGAGGAGTGTGTGTGTGTGTGTGTGAGGAGTGAGTGAGTGTGTGTGTGAGGAGTGAGTGTGTGAGGAGTGAGTGTGTGTGTGTGAGGAGTGAGTGTGTGTGTGTGAGGAACGAGTGTTTGTGTGTGTGAGGAGTGAGTGTTTGTGTGTGTGAGGAGAGAGTGTCTGTGTGTGTGAGGAGTGAGTGTCTGTGTGTGTGAGCAGCGAGTGTCTGTGTGTGTGAGGAGTGAGTGTGTGTGTGTGTGAGGAGTGAGTGAGTGTGTGTGTGAGGAGTGAGTGAGTGTGTGTGAGGAGTGAGTGTGTGTGTGTGAGGAGTGAGTGAGTGAGTGTGAGGAGTGAGTGTTTGTGTGTGTGAGGAGTGAGTGTTTGTGTGTGTGAGGAGTGAGTGTTTGTGTGTGTGAGGAGTGTGTGTGTGTGTGTGTGAGGAGTGAGTGTCTGTGTGTGTGAGGAGTGAGTGTCTGTGTGTGTGAGGAGTGAGTGTCTGTGTGTGTGAGGAGTGAGTGTTTGTCTGTGTGAGGAGTGAGTGTGTGTGAGTGAGAGGAGTGAGTGTGTGTGAGTGAGAGGAGTGAGTGTGAGTGAGTGAGAGGAGTGATTGTGAGTGAGAGGAGTGAGTGTGTGTGAGAGGAGTGAGTGTGTGTGAGAGGAGTGAGTGTGTGTGAGAGGAGTGAGTGTGTGTGAGTGTGAGGAGTGAGTGTGAGTGAGAGAGGAGTGAGTGTGTGTGTGAGGAGTGAGTGTGTGTGTGTGTGAGGAGTGAGTGTTTGTGTGTGTGAGGAGTGAGTGTTTGTGTGTGTGAGGAGTGAGTGTGTGTGAGTGAGAGGAGTGAGTGTTTGTGAGTGAGAGGAGTGAGTGTTTGTGTGTGTGAGGAGTGAGTGTGTGAGAGAGAGGAGTGAGTGTGTGTGAGAGGAGTGTGTGTGTGTGTGTGTGAGGAGTGAGTGAGTGTGTGTGTGAGGAGTGAGTGTGTGTGTGTGTGAGGAGTGAGTGTGTGAGAGAGAGGAGTGAGTGTGTGAGAGAGAGAAGTGAGTGTGTGTGTGTGAGGAGTGAGTGTGTGTGTGTGAGGAGGGAGTGTGTATGTGTGAGGAGTGAGTGAGTGAGTGAGTGTGAGGAGTGAGTGAGTGTGTGTGTGAGGAATGAGTGTGTGTATGTGTGAGGAGGGAGTGTGTATGTGTGAGGAGTGAGTGAGTGTGTGAGTGAGGAGTGAGTGAGTGTGTGTGTGAGGAGTGAGTGAGTGTGTGTGTGAGGAGGGAGTGTGTATGTGTGAGGAGTGAGTGAGTGAGTGAGTGAGTGAGTGTGAGGAGTGAGTCAGTGAGTGAGTGTGAGGAGTGAGTGAGTGTGAGGAGTGAGTGAGTGTGCAGGTGCTCGGGGGAGGGGGTCTCTCACTTTCTCCTATAGTTTCCCTTTTTTCAGGCAGTTTCTCTGCGGTTTATTCCCGTTCTGCTGAAACGTTTCACTGAAACATTATTTCTCTGTCCTCTCAGGGCTGAGGGACGGACCGGCTGAGAGTTTCCAGCATTTCCTGTTTCTATCTGTGTCAGCCTGTCCCCACTCCCCTCTGCGTTGCCCCCCCATCCCCACCCCTCGCTCCCACCCTGTCTTTACCTGCCTGGTGGTCGGCAGGGCCAGGTTTAACCCTTCGATGGAAATGTTTATAGTGATGCTCATCCCAGCAAACTGCAGGTTGCTCCTCCCAAGGATCGACTGAAGGTATTGGTTCGAAGGCTAAAAGACACGAGGAGATAAACCACACACGGTAACTGAGCGACACAATCTGAAACACCACCCCCCCACCCCCGTGCCCTGCCCCGGATCAGTCCCTGGGCTGCTGTCCATCAGCTGATCTCAACCACTGCCCCTGGGGTTAGCAAGGGGAGTAACTGGTCAACTTGTGTGGGACCCGTACCCCAGTGAGAGTCAGTGTGTGTGGGACCCGTACCCCAGTGAGAGTCAGTGAGTGTGGCACCCATACCCCTGTGAGAGTCAGTGTGTGTGGGATCCGTACCCCAGTGAGAGTCAGTGTGTGTGGGACCCGTACCCCAGTAAGTCAGTGTGTGTGGGACCCGTACCCCAGTGAGAGTCAGTGTGTGTGGAACCCGTACCCCAGTGAGAGTCAGTGTGTGTGGGATCCGTACCCCAGTGAGAGTCAGTGAGTGTGGGACCCGTACCCCAGTGAGAGTCAGTGTGTATGGAACTCGTACTCCAGTGAGAGTCAGTGTGTGTGGGACCCGAACCCCAGTGAGAGTCAGTGTGTGTGGGACCCGTAGCCCAGTGAGAGTCAGTGTGCGTGGGACCCGTACCCCAGTGAGAGTCAGTGTGTGTGAAACCCGTACCCCAGTGAGAGTCAGTGTGTGTGGAAACCGTACCTCAGTGAGAGTCAGTGTGTGTGGAACCCGTACCCCAGTGAGCGTCAGTGTGTGTGGGACCCGTATCCCAGTGATAGTCAGTGTGTGTGGAACCCGTACCCCAGTGAGTGTCAGTGTGTGTGGAACCCGTACTCCAGTGAGAGTCGGTGTGTGTGGAACCCGTACCCCAGTGAGAGTCAGTGTGTGTGGGACCCGTACCCCAGTGAGAGTCAGTGTCTGTGGGACCCGTACTCCAGTGAAAGTCAGTGTGTGTTGGACCCTTACCCCAGTGAGAGTCAGTGTGTGTGGAACCCGTATCCCAGTGAGAGTCAGTGTGTGTGGAACCCGTACTCCAGTGAGAGTCAGTGTGTGTGGAACCCGTATCCCAGTGAGAGTCAGTGTGTGTGGAACCCGTATCCCAGTGAGAGTCAGTGTGTGTGGAACCCGTACTCCAGTGAGAGTCAGTGTGTGTGGAACCCGTACTCCAGTGAAAGTCAGTGTGTGTGGAACCCGTACTCCAGTGAGAGTCAGTGTGTGTGGAACCCGTACTCCAGTGAAAGTCAGTGTGTGTGGAACCCGTACCCCAGTGAGAGTCAGTGTGTGTAGAACCTGTATCCCAGTGAGAGTCAGTGTGTGTGGAACCCGTACTCCAGTGAAAGTCAGTGTGTGTTGGACCCTTACCCCAGTGAGAGTCAGTGTGTGTGGAACCCGTACTCCAGTGAGAGTTAGTGTGTGTGGAACCCGTACTCCAGTGAGAGTCAGTGTGTGTGGAACCCGTACCCCAGTGAGAGTCAGTGTGTGTTGGACCCTTACCCCAGTGAGAGTCAGTGTGTGTGGAACCCGTACTCCAGTGAGAGTCAGTGTGTGTGGAACCCGTACTCCAGTGAGAGTCAGTGTGTGTGGAACCCGTACTCCAGTGAGAGTCAGTGTGTGTGGAACCCGTACTCCAGTGAGAGTCAGTGTGTGTGGGACCCGTATCCCAGTGAGAGTCAGTGTGTGTTGGACCCTTATCCCAGTGAGAGTCAGTGTGTGTGGAACCCGTTACCCAGTGAAAGTCAGTGTGTGTGGAACCCGTACTCCAGTGAAAGTCAGTGTGTGTTGGACCCTTATCCCAGTGAGAGTCAGTGTGTGTGGAACCCGTTACCCAGTGAAAGTCAGTGTGTGTGGCATGCATAGCCCAGCGAGAGTCAGTGCCCAGAGTTCCTGTACCCCAGAACATTCCTCGTGTTCCTCAACACTACAATTCCTTATTGAAACTGTTTCCCATTCTGCAATGGCAGTCCCGATGGAAATGGAGACTGGGTTTAGTGAGTCACTGTCGCGATTCATATCCAGACTCTCTTCCCCTTAGCAATGGGAATTGTGGAACTTTAGCCTCCAATGGGAGCACTGCTCACCAGCTACAGTAAATGGGAGGGTACATGGAGTGTGAGCCCCAGTCTCAGGGTCCCCAGAGACTAACAGATCCTCATTGCACAATGACAATGTACTGAAATGAGGAAGGGAAGGCCACCCAAGGCAAGATAAATGAGATGAGATCCCAGCCCACTCATTGTTTTGGTTTATACCTTCTTTTTCCAAACGCCTTTCACTCCTGGAACTGCTTCATGCAGCCGATTAATGGCTTCCCTGCAAAAGGAAGAGTAATTTGTGTTAAAAGATTCAGCTCAGATTAAGAGAAGCTGCCTGGTCACTGGGCATGGAGCCCCTCTGCAATTGTCCCAAAGACCTTTCCCTCCCTCAGTACATCCCAAATCTCTTTACACCCAATGAAGCATTTCCCAAGTGAAGCCACTGTTGGAATGTTAACTCCAACTAATTACAACTATTGTGATGTCATGTACAAAACAAAGCTGGGAATGTGCACTGTGAGGAGGACACAGAGAGTGGCTGCAACGAGACCCAAACAGGTTCAGTGAGTGGGCAACAAGGTGGCAGATGGAGTGTAATGTGGGGAAGTGGGAGGTTATTCACTAAAATAAAAGCAAAATACCATAGTTGCTGGAAATCTGAAATAAAAACAAAAAATGCTAGAAATCCTCAGCAAGTCTGGCAGCATCTGTGGAGAGAGAAGCAGAGTTAATGTTTCAGGTCAGTGACCTTTCATCAGAACTGGCAAAGGTTAGAAATGTAATAGGTTTTAAGCAAGTGAAGGCTTGGGGGGGGAGGGGGGCTGGGGGGAGGGGGATTTGGTGGGGAAGAGAACATGTCTTTAATAGGGCAGGAGAGATTAAATAACAAAACTGTCCTGGGACAAAGGCAAAAAGCGTTAATGCTTGCAGTGAAAGACAAAGCATTAATCTAGAGAGTGTTAATGGCCAAATAATGAGCAGCTCTGTCCACATGAAAACCAGGCACATGGTTAAAAAATAAAATAAAGTAATAAAAAAATAGAAAAATGTAGAGGAGACCACATTGTGAGCAGCGAATACAGTATACTACATGGAAAGGAGTACAAGTAAATCGTTGCTTCACCTGAAAGGAGTGTTTGGGGCCTGGGATAGTGAGGAGAGAGGAGGTAAATGGGCAGGTATTACACCTCCTGCGATTGCAGGGGAAGGTGCCATGGGAAGGGGACGAGGTGTCGGGGTTGATGGAGAGGTGGACCAGGGTGTTGTGGAGGGAATGATACTTTTGGAATGCTGACAGAGGAACAAAGAACAAAGAGAACAAAGAAAATTACAGCACAAAAACAGGCCCTTCGGCCCTCCAAGCCTGCGCCGATCCAGATCCTCTATATAAACATGTCGCCTATTTGCTAAGGGTCTGTATCTCTTTGCTTCCTGCCCATTCATGTATCTGTCTAGATACATCTTAAAAGACGCTATCGTGCCCGCGTCTACCACCTCCGCTGGCAACGCGTTCCAGGCACCCACCACCCTCTGCGTAAAGAACTTTCCACGCATATCCCCCCTAAACTTTTCCCCTCTCAGTTTGAACTTGTGACCCCTAGTAATTGAATCCCCCACTCTGGGAAAAAGCTTCTTGCTATCCACCCTGTCTATACCTCTCATGATTTTGTACACCTCAATCAGGTCCCCCCTCAACCTCCGTCTTTCTAATGAAAATAATCCTAATCTACTCAACCTCTCTTCATAGCTAGCGTCCTCCATACCAGGCAACATCCTGGTGAACCTCCTCTGCACCCTCTCCAAAGCATCTACATCCTTTTGGTAATGTGGCGACCAGAACTGCACGCAGTATTCCAAATGTGGCCGAACCAAAGTCTTATACAACTGTAACATGACCTGCCAACTCTTGTACTCAATACCCCGTCCGATGAAGGAAAGCATGCCGTATGCCTTCTTGACCACTCTATTGACCTGCGTTGCCACCTTCAGGGAACAATGGACCTGAACACCCAAATCTCTCTGTACATCAATTTTCCCCAGGACTTTTCCATTTACTGTATAGTTCACTCTTGAATTGGATCTTCCAAAATGCATCACCTCGCATTTGCCCGGATTGAACTCCATCTGCCATTTCTCTGCCCAACTCTCCAATCTATCTATATTCTGCTGTATTCTCTGACAGTCCTCTTCACTATCTGCTACTCCACCAATCTTAGTGTCGTCTGCAAACTTGCTAATCAGTCCACCTATACTTTCCTCCAAATCATTTATGTATATCACAAACAACAGTGGTCCCAGCACGGATCCCTGTGGAACACCACTGGTCACACGTCTCCATTTTGAGAAACTCCCTTCCACTGCTACTCTCTGTCTCCTGTTGCCCAGCCAGTTCTTTATCCATCTAGCTAGTACACCCTGGACCCCATGCGACTTCACTTTCTCCATCAACCTACCATGGGGAACCTTATCAAACACCTTACTGAAGTCCATGTATACGACATCTACAGCCCTTCCCTCATCAATCAACTTTGTCACTTCCTCAAAGAATTCTATTAAGTTGGTAAGACATGACCTTCCCTGCACAAAACCATGTTGCCTATCACTGATAAGCCCATTTTCTTCCAAATGGGAATAGATCCTATCCCTCAGTATCTTCTCCAGCAGCTTCCCTACCACTGACGTCAGGCTCACCGGTCTATAATGACCTGGATTATCCCTGCTACGCTTCTTAAACAAGGGGACAACATTAGCAATTCTCCACTCCTCCGGGACCTCACCCGTGTTTAAGGATGCTGCAAAGATATCTGTTAAGGCCCCAGCTATTTCCTCTCTCGCTTCCCTCAGTAACCTGGGATAGATCCCATCCGGACCTGGGGACTTGTCCACCTTAATGCCTTTTAGAATACCCAAAACTTCCTCCCTACTTATGCCGACTTGACCTAGAGTAATCAAACATCTGTCCCTAACCTCAACATCCGTCATGTCCCTCTCCTCGGTGAATACCGATGCAAAGTACTCGTTTAGAATCTCACCCATTTTCTCTGACTCCTTGCATAATTTTCCTCCTTTGTCCTTGAGTGGGCTAATCCTTTCTCTAGTTACCCTCTTGCTCCTTATATATGAATAAAAGGCTTTGGGATTTTCCTTAACCCTGTTTGCTAAAGATATTTCATGACCCCTTTTAGCCCTCTTAATTCCTTGTTTCAGATTGGTCCTACATTCCCAATATTCTTCCAAAGCTTCGTCTTTCTTCAGCCGCCTAGACCTTATGTATGCTTCCTTTCTCCTCTTAGCTAGTTTCACAATTTCACCTGTCATCCATGGTTCCCTAATCTTGCCATTTCTATCCCTCATTTTCACAGGAACATGTCTCTCCTGCACGCTAATCAACCTCTCTTTAAAAGCCTCCCACATATCAAATGTGGATTTATCTTCAAACAGCTGCTCCCAATCTACATTCCCCAGCTCCTGCCGAATTTTGGTATAGTTGGCCTTCCCCCAATTTAGCACTCTTCCTTTAGGACCACTCTCGTCTTTGTCCATGAGTATTCTAAAACTTACGGAATTGTGATCACTATTCCCAAAGTAGTCCCCTACTGAAACTTCAACCACCTGGCCGGGCTCATTCCCCAACACCAAGTCCAGTATGGCCCCTTCCCGAGTTGGACTATTTACATACTGCTCTAGAAAACCCTCCTGGATCCTCCTTACAAATTCGGCTCCATCTAGACCTCTAACACTAAGTGAATCCCAGTCAATGTTGGGAAAATTAAAATCTCCTATCACCACCACCCTGTTGCTCCTACATCTTTCCATAATCTGTTTACATATTTGTACCTCTATCTCACGCTCGCTGTTGGGAGGCCTGTAGTACAGCCCCAACATTGTTACCGCACCCTTCCTATTTCTGAGGAGGAGAAAGGAAGATGGATTTACGATGGCATCATGCTGGAGGTGGCAGAAGTGGCGGAGGATGATCCTTTGGATCTGGAGGCTGGTGGGGTAGAAAGTGAGGACAAGGGGAACCCTGTCGCGGTTCTGGGAGGGAGAGGAAGGGGTGAGGTTAGAGGTGCGGGAAATGGGCCGGACATGGTTGAGGGCCCTGTCAACCACAGTGGGGGGGAATCCTTGGTTGAGGAAAAAGGAAGACATATCAGAAGCACCGTCATGGAAGGTAGCATCATCAGAGCAGATGCATCGGAGACGGAGAAACTGGGAGAATGGAATGGAGTCCTTACCGGAGGCAGGGTGTGAGGAAGTGTAGTCGAGGTAGCTGTGGGAGTCGGTGGGCTTATAATGGATATTAGTAGACAACCTATCCCCAGAGATGGAGACAGAGAAGTCGAGGAAGGGAAGTGTCAGAGATAGACCATGTAAAGGTGAGAGAAGGGTGGAAATTAGAAGCAAAGTTGTAGAAATTTTCCAGTTTTCCATCCCCAGCATTTTCTGTTTTTATTTATGTGAGGTTATTCACTTTGGTTATAAGAATAGAAAAGCAGAATATTTTTTAAAAGGTGTGAAACTTGTAAATGTTGATGTTCAGAGTGACTTGGGTGTACTTGTACAAGGAACACCGAAAGTGAGCATACAGGTACAAGTAATTAGGAAGGCAAACGGCATGTTGGCCTTTATTGCAGGTAATTGGAGTAAAAGAATAAGGAAGTCATGCTACAATTGTACAGGGGCTTTGCTGAGACCGCACCTGGAGTACTGTGTGCAGTCTTGGTCTGGCAATGGAGGTGCCACAATGAATGTTCACTAGATTGGTCACTGGAATGATGGGGCTGTCCTTGATGAGAGGCTGAGTAAATTGTGCCTGTATTCTCTGGAGTTTAGAAGAATGAGAGGTGATCTCATTGAAACATACACTTTCCGGAGGGGCTGAATAGGGTAGACGCTGAGAGATTGTTTCCACCGGCTGGCGAATCTAGAACATGGTGGCACAGTCTCAGGATAAAGGGCCAATCATTTAAGACTGCGTGTGATTTGGGCACTGTTTATAAAGGCTTGCCTTGTGACGATGAGGTCCAGCTGGTGCCAACAACATGATCTTCGGTGCCTCCATGAAAGCAGCTTCCACAGTGCGGACTGCGACACCGACCACTCCCTGGTGTGCAGCAAAGTTAGACTCAAACCAAAGAAGCGACATCACTCCAAGCAGAAGGGCCGCCCGCGCATCAACACTAGCAGAATTCCACAGCTGTTACACAAGTTTCTAAATTCACTTGAAAAAGCCCTTCAAAACACTCCTGCAGGGGATGCAGAGACCAAGTGGGCCCACACCAGAGGGGCCATCTGTGACTCAGCAATTACCACCTTTGGCAAACGTAAGAAGCAGAATGCAGACTGGTTTCAATCTCACTTTGAAGAGCTGGAACCTGTCATAGCCACTAAGTGCATTGCACTATTGAACTACAAGAAAACCCCCAGCGAGTTAACATCCGTAGCACATAAAGCAGCCAGAAATGCTGCACAAACCCCCCCTCAAGTCTAAATCAGGGAAAACGATCACAGACCAACGCAAGCAAATGGATCGCTGGGTTGAGCACTACCTAGAACTGTACTCCAGGGAAAATGTTGTCACTGATATTTCCCTCAATGCAGCCCAGTCTCTGCCGGTCATGGATGAGCTGGACGAACAGCCAACAAAATCGGAACTCAGTGATGCCATTGATTCTCTAGCCAGTGGAAAAGCCCCTGGAAAGGACAGCATTACCCCTGAAATAATCAAGAGTGCCAAGCCTGCTATACTCTCAGCATTCCATGAACTGCATTGTCTGTGCTGGGACGAGGGAGCAGTACCACAGGACATGCGCAATACCAATATCATCATCCTCGATAAAAACAAGGGTGACCGCGGTGACTGCAACAACTACCGTGGAATCTCCCTGCTCAGCATAGTGGGGAAAGTCTTCGCTCGAGTCGTTTTAAACAAACTCCAGAAGCTGGCTGAGCGTGTCTACCCTGAGGCACAGTGTGGCTTTCGAGCAGAGAGATCTACCATTGACATGCTGTTCTCCCTTCGTCAGCTACAGGAGAAATGCCGCGAACAACAGATGCCCCTCGACGTTGCTTTCATAGATCTCACCAAAGCCGCTGACTTCGTCAGCAGACGTGGTCTCTTCAGACAACGAGCAAAGATTGGATGTCCACCAAAGCTACCAAGTATCATCACCTCATTCCATGACAATATGAAAGGCACAATTCAGCATAGACCCCTTTCCTATCCTGAGTGGTGAGAAACAGGACTGTGTTCTCCCACCTACACTGTTTGGGATCTTCTTCTCATTGCTGCTCTCACATGCGTTCAAGTCTTCAGAAGAAGGAATTTTCCTCCACGCAAGATCAGGTGGCAGGTTGTTTAACCTTGCCCGTCTTAGAGCAAAGACCAAAGTACGGAAAGTCCTCATCAGGGAACTCCTCTTTGCTGACGATGCTGCTTTAACATCTCACACTGAAGAGTGTCTGCAGAGACTCATCGACAGGATTACGGCTGCCTGCAACAAATTTGGCCTAACTATCAGCCTCAAGAAAACGAACATCATGGGACAGGACGTCAGAAATGCTCCATCCATCAATATTGGCGACCACACTCTGGAAGTGGTTCAAGAGTTCACCTACCTGTCTCTTGATGCAGAAGTCAACAAGCGCATGGGAAAGCCGTCCGTTGCTATGTCCTGACTGGCCAAGAGAGTGTGGGAAAATGGCGTACTGACACAGAACACAAACGTCTGAGTGTTTCAAGCCTGTGTCCTCAGTACCTTGCTCTACGGCAGTGAGGCCTGGACAACGTATGTCAGCCAAGAGCGACGTCTTAACTCATTCCATCTTCACTGCCTTTGGAGAATCCTTGGCATCAGGAGGCAGGACCATATCTCCAATGCAGAAGTCCTCGAGGCGGCCAACATCCCCAGCTTATACACCCTACTGAGTCAGTGGCGCTTGAGATGGCTTGGCCATGTGAGCCACATGGAAGATGGCAGGATCCCCAACGACACATTGTACAGCGAGCTCGTCACTGGTATCAGACCCACCGGCCGTCCATGTCTCCGCTTTAAAGACGTCTGCAAACGCGACATGAAGTCCTGTGACATTGATCACAAATTGTGGGAGTCAGTTGCCAGCGATCGCCAGAGCTGGCGGGCAGCCATAAAGACGGGGCTAAAGTGTGCGAGTCGAAGAGACTTAGCAGTTGGCAGGAAAAAAGACAGAAGCGCAAGGAGAGAGCCAACTGTGTAACAGCCCCGACAAACCAATTTTATCTGCAGCACCTGCGGAAGAGTCTGTCACTCTAGAATTGGCCTTTATAGCCACTCCAGGCGCTGCTCCACAAACCACTGACCACCTCTAGGCGCTTACCCATTGTCTCTCGAGACAAGGAGGCCAAAGATGATTTAAGACTGAGATAAGGAGAAATTAATTTCCTCGAGGGTTGTGAATATTTGGAATTCTCCACCTCAGAATCTTGTGGATACTCCATTGCTAATTATATTTAAAGCTGGGATAGACAGATTTTTAGTCTCTCAGGGAATGAAGGAATGAGGAGTGGGTGGGAACATGGAACTGAGGCAGAAGATCAGCCATGATCGAATTTAACATTGGAGCAGGTTCAAGGGGCCGAATGGACTACTCCGCTCCTATTTCTATGTTCTTATGTAAGCAGTCAGTTTGCACACAGCAAGAGTCCACGAACAGCATAATGTAAAATAAGCTCGATAGTTTGTTGAGTGATGTTGGTTGAGGTATGAATATTGGGCAGGACACTGGGGAGAACCCCCCTGCTCTTCTTCAAATTGTGGCCATGGGATTTTTACATTTACTTAAGGGAGGAGAAGGTGGGCTTCGTTCAAATTGACACGCAAGACGGTTCCTCCAACAGAATCACAGAATAATACAGTACAGAAGAGGCCCTTTGGCCCATCAAGTCTGCACCGATGCATTAAAGACACCTGACCTGTCAACCTAATCCCATTTGCCAGCACTTGGCCCATAGCCTTGAATGTTATGACGTGCCAAGTGCTCATCCAGGTACTTTTTAAAGGATGTGAGGCAACCCGCCTCTACCACCCTCCCAGGCAGGGCATTCCAGACCGTCACCACCATCTGGGTAAAAAAGTTCTTCCTCAAATCCCCCTTAAACCTCCCGCCCCTCACCTTAAACTTGTGACCCCTCGTAACTGACCCTTCAACTAAGGGGAACAGCTGCTCCCTATCCACCCTGTCCATGCCGCTCAACAGTGCAGCACTCCCTCAGTACTGACCCTCCGACAGAGCAGCACCCCCTCGGTACTGACCCTCCGACAGTGCAGCACTCCCTCGGTACTGACCCTCCGACAGTGCAGCACTCCCTCGGTACTGACCCTGCGACAGTGCAGCACTCCCTCGGTACTGACCCTCCGACAGTGCAGCACTCCCTCGGTACTGACCCTCCGACAGTGCAGCACTCCCTCGGTACTGACCCTCCGACAGTGCAGCACTCCCTCAGGACTGACCCTCCGACAGTGCAGCACTCCCTCAGGACTGACCCTCCGACAGTGCAGCACTCCCTCAGGACTGACCCTCCGACAGTGCAGCACTCCCTCAGGACTGACCCTCCGACAGTGCAGCACTCCCTCAGGACTGACCCTCCGACAGTGCAGCACTCCCTCAGGACTGACCCTCCGACAGTGCAGCACTCCCTCAGGACTGACCCTTTGACAGTGCAGCACTTCCTCAGTACTGACCCTCTGACAGTGCAGGACTCCCTCGGTACTGCACTTAGGAGTGACAGACAGGATTATGGGCTCAAATCACTGCAGTGTGTCTTGAACGCCAGTGTTCTGATTCGGGGCCGGGGACACTAACTCACTGAGTCTGGTGTCTGATCTGAAGTGATTTTTACTCATTCACCTCTGACCCCAGTATCTACTTCATTTGAAAACAGTGCTCAAGATTTATCTTCTATCCAAAACCTGCTGAATATTTGGTTTGTTAACAACAGTCTGTCTGGGCTGTTGAGACTCTGGAATCTGATAATCTCACACATGAAGAACAGGTCCCCAAGTGGGAGCCAGGGGCTTGGGGCGAACAGAGAGAAAACTGAGGATTAAAGATACCGAGGATGGTGAAACTAGTTAATCTACCGCAGAATGTGAGTGGTAACTGGTTACTGAGCCTCGCGGGAGGGAATTACCTGTCAATCCGTCACACAGCAATCCCAATCCCATCACAGTCCCAGCTGGACCAACAGAGGTCGGAATGCACAACTGTAAACTCTGCATCACTGGAATCAGACACTGCAAGGAGACTGTTTCTAATCCTGGGAGGAAACAATCTGTTCATTTTGTTCCACCTGATCCCAGGTCTGCCTCACCAGAATTAAAGTGAAATTCCAGTTCCCAAATTGTTCTTGTTGGGTTTTAAGTCTTTAGGTGACCAGTGAGTCACACGCAGCGTAAGGTGACAAGCTGCACTGCTGCAGTGTGCAGAGTTCACTCATCCCACTCAAGTAGGATTGGCCTCAGTGCTTTACATGTTAGAAGGGAAACATCAGCCAGGTCATGACCCCTTGAGCAGTCCTGGGGACTGCGCCTGTGACAGGATTTTGCTGTGATGCCCTCCAGGGTAGCATAGCCTGCTGACACCCACAGTCCATACTCAGAGGTGCAGAATGGGGTATGTCTGCCTTAGTGACCCAGAGTCAGCACCTTCAGGAGAGGAAGGAACCCGTACCCCAGTGAGAGTCAGCCCCTTCAGGAGAGGAGGGAACCTGTACCCCAGTGAGAGTCAGCCCCTTCAGGAGAGGAGGGAACCTGTACCCCAGTGAGAGTCAGCCCCTTCAGGAGAGGAGGGGACCCGTACCCCAGTGAGAGTCAGCCACTTCAGGAGAGGAGGGGACCCGTACCCCAGTGAGAGTCAGCCCCTTCAGGAGAGGAGGGAACCTGTACCCCAGTGAGAGTCAGCCCCTTCAGGAGCGGAGGGGACCCGTACCCCAGTGAGAGTCAGCACCTTCAGGAGAGGAGGGGACCAGTACCCCAGTGAGAGTCAGCACCTTCAGGAGAGGAGGGGACCCGTACCCCAGTGAGAGTCAGCACCTTCAGGAGAGGAGGGGACCAGTACCCCAGTGAGAGTCAGCCCCTTCAGGAGAGGAGGGGACCCGTACCCCAGTGACAGTCAGCCCCTTCAGGAGAGTAGGGGACACATACACCAGTGAGAGGCAGCGCCTTCAGGAGAGGAGGGGACCCGAATCCCAGTGAGAATCAGCACCTTCAGGAGGGGAGGAGACCCGTACCCCAGCGAAAGTCAGCACCTTCAGGAGAGGAGGGGACCTGTACCCCAGTGAGAGTCAGCACCTTCAGGAGAGGAGGGGACCTGTACCCCAGCGAAAGTCAGCACCTTCAGGAGGGGAGGAGACCCGTACCCCAGTGAGAGTCAGAACCTTCAGGAGAGGAGGAGACCTGTACCCCAGTGAGAGTCAGCACCTTCAGGAGAGGAGGGGACCCGTACCCCAGTGAAAGTCAGTACCTTCAGGAGAGGAGGGGACCCGTACCCCAGTGAGAGTCAGCACCTTCAGGAGAGGAGGGGACCCGTACCCCAGTGAGAGTCAGCACCTTCAGGAGAGTAGGGGACACATACACCAGTGAGAGGCAGCACCTTCAGGAGAGGAGGGGTCCCGTACCCCAGTGAGAGTCAGCACCTTCAGGAGAGGAGGGGACCTGTACCCCAGTGAGAGTCAGCACCTTCAGGAGAGGAGGGGACCCGTACCCCAGTGAAAGTCAGTACCTTCAGGAGAGGAGGGGACCCGTACCCCAGTGAGAGTCAGCACCTTCAGGAGAGGAGGGGACCCGTACCCCAGTGAGAGTCAGCACCTTCAGGAGAGTAGGGGACACATACACCAGTGAGAGGCAGCACCTTCAGGAGAGGAGGGGACCCGAATCCCAGTGAGAATCAGCCCCTTCAGGAGAGGAGGGGACCCGTACCCCAGTGAGAGTCAGCACCTTCAGGAGAGGAGGGGACCCGTACCCCAGTGAGAGTCAGCACCTTCAGGAGAGGAGCGGACCCGTACCCCAGTGAGAGTCAGCACCTTCAGGAGAGGAGGGGACCCGTACCCCAGTGAGAGTCAGCACCTTCAGGAGAGGAGGGGACCCGTACCCCAGTGAGAGTCAGCACCTTCAGGAGAGGAGGGGACCCGTACCCCAGTGAGAGTCAGCACCTTCAGGAGAGGAGGGGACCCGTACCCCAGTGAGAGTCAGCACCTTCAGGAGAGGAGGGGACCCGCACCCCAGTGAGAGTCAGCACCTTCAGGAGAGGAGGGGACCCGTACCCCAGTGAGAGTCAGCACCTTCAGGAGAGGAGGGGACCCGTACCCCAGTGAGAGTCAGCACCTTCAGGAGAGGAGGGGACCCGTACCCCAGTGAGAGACAGCACCTTCAGGAGAGGATGGGTCCCGTACCCCAGTGAGAATCAGTACCTTCAGGAGAGGAGGGGACCCGTACCCCAGTGAGAGTCAGCACCTTCAGAAGAGGAGGGGTCCCGTACCCCAGTGAGAGTCAGCACCTTCAGGAGAGGAGGGGACCCGTACCCCAGTGAGAGTCAGCACCTTCAGGAGAGGAGGGGTCCCGTACCCCAGTGAGAGTCAGCACCTTCAGGAGAGGAGGGGACCCGTACCCCAGTGAGAGTCAGCACCTTCAGGAGAGGAGGGGTCCCGTACCCCAGTGAGAGTCAGCACCTTCAGGAGAGGAGGGGACCCGTACCCCAGTGAGAGTCAGTACCTTCAGGAGAGGAGGGGACCCGTACCCCAGTGAGAGTCAGCACCTTCAGGAGAGGAGGAGACCTGTACCCCAGTGAGGTTGTGAACGGAGGTTGGAGATTTTGGGATTGGGAGTAGTAGTGAGATCGGAAGTGTTTAGTGTTGATTTTCCCAGAGGCAATCAACACAAGCCCCGGCTGCCTCAAGGGAAATGAATGTTGCAACAGGGACCAGAAACAAGCATTAGCACCTTGGGATGTTTTATTAGGTTAAAGGTGCTTTATTAATGTAAGTTTTTGTTGGTGGCTCCCATTTCATAGAAGTGAACAAGATTATGACAGGCTTAGATAAGTTAGACAAGAAAAAACTGTTCCCATTAACTGATGGTACAAGGACTAGGGGACACAGATTGAAGGTTTTGTGGTAAGAGATGCAGGGGGGGATGTGAGGAAGAACCTTTTTACACAGTGGGTGGTAATGAACTGGAACTCACTGCCCACGAGGGAGGTGGAAGTGGAGACAATCACTGATTTCAAAAGGAAACTGGATGGCCACTTCGAGGAAATAAACTTGTAGAGTTACAGTGATCGAGAGGGGGAATGGGACTGACTGGATTGCTCTGCAGAGAGCTGGCATGGACCCGATGGGCCGAATGGCCTCCTTCTGTGCCGTAAATGCCTCTATGACTCTAAACAAATACTTTCAAATATACTGAAAAAATCAATTTCAAAACAAATTCAGCTGTGGTCTGTGCACAAATGGGAAGTTGTGTTAAACACCATTACCCTTGCTGCACATATGGGTAAAGAACACCTCTTACTTGTCCTTCACCAAGAATACCTTGGGTGCACCTGATAGCAGAAGTGTTCATGCCATCAGACATCATTTCAGTTCCCAATTAGCACCCAATCAACTGGCGCTACCGATTCCAATTTTGCACCCAAGAACTTCACGATAAATTTTAATCATCGTTCGTGAGTTGGTCTGTGATTTCTTTGCAGCCCTGACATTCTCAGTTATAGAAGAACTGAGACTGGCTCTTTAAGGAACATCAATATTAGATTAGCTCTGCAGTCAGCTCTCACTTTGCCCTATCGATCAATGCTATTTCTATCCCCACTCTCATCACTGCACTGATTACTGTGCACATCCCTGCAAAGGAGCTGATCACCATGGAATACAAAACTGTCAGCACACTGAGTACTGCCTGGTCTGCAAATCCCTGTGTAAAATCATCTCACAAACACCAGTCACTCACAATCAACCACTTATTGTTGAGGGAGAGAGAGAGAGACAGAAAAAGGGAGAGGAAGACAGACACAGAAACAGACAGACAGAAAAACTGGGACAGACAAAAAAACAGATTCAGACAGAAAAGCAGAGACAGAGGTCCCCAACATCACAGATACCAGTCTTCAGCCAATCCGATTCACTCCGCATGAAATCAAGAAACGACTGAAGGCACTGGATACTGCAAAGGCTATAGGCCCTGACAATATTCCGGCAATTGTACTGAAGCCAAGCTGCTCCAGTACAGCTGCAACACTGGCATCTACCCGGCAATATGGAAAATTGCCCAGGTATGTCCTGTACACAAAAAGCAGGACAAATCCAACACGGCCAATTACCACCCCATCAGTCTACTCTCGAACATCAGTAAAGTGATATGAACATACAATTAGAGCAGCAGTCGGTCATCCAGGCCCCTCAGACCTGCTCATGGCTGATCTGATTGTGGCCTCGACTCTACTTTCCTGTCTACCCCCGATACCTTTTCACTTCCTTGTCAATCAAGAATTTATCTAACTCATGCTTAAAAATATTCAATGACCCAACCTCCACTGATCTTGGGGAAGAGAATTCTACAGACTAACAACCCTCAGAGAAAAAATTTGTCTAATCGCTGTATTAAATGGGAGACCCTTTATTTTTAAACTGTGTCCCCTGGTTCTAGTCTCTCCCACAAGGGGAAACATCCTCTCAGCATCCACCCTGTCAAGTCCCCTCAGGATCTTGTATATTTCAATAAGATCACCTCTCATTCTTCTAAACTCCAATGGATACAGACCCAACCTGTCCAACCTTTCCTCATGAGATAACCCTCTCACCCCAGAAACCCCAGATGATATGAAAGTCTGAAGCATTGTGAACTGAGGAGGATAGTGTAGAACTTAAAAAGGACATAGACAAGTTGGTGGAATGGGCAGATGGGTGGCAGATGAAGTTCAATGCAGAGAAATGTGAGGTGATTCATTTTGGTAGGAAGAACATGGAGAGACAATATAGAATAAAGGGTACAATTCTAAAGTGTGTGCAGGAGCAGAGGGACCCAGTGTATATGTGCATAAATCATTGAAGGTGGCAGGACAGGTTGAGAGAGTGGTTAATAAAGCATACAGTATCCTGGGCTTTATTAATAGGGGCAGAGAGTACAGGAGCAAGGATGTTTTGTTGAACTTGTATAAAACACTAGTTCAGCCTCAGCTGGAGTTTTGCGTCCAGTTCTGGGCACCGCACTCGAGGAAAGACGTGAGGGCATTGGACAGAGAACAGAAAAGAATCACGAGAATGGTTCCAGGGATGAGGAATTTCAGTTATGAAGATAGATTGGAGAAATTAGGACTGTTTTCCTTGGAGAACAGAAGACTGAGAAATGATTTGATAGAGGTATTCAAAATCATGAGGGGTCTGGACAGAGTAGATAGGGACAAACTGTTCCCACTGGTGAAAGGATCGAGAACGAGAGGGCACAGATTTAAAATATTTGGTAAGAGAAGCAAAAGGGACATGATGAAAAACTTATTTACACAACAAGTGGTTAAGGTCTGGAATGCGCTGCCTGAGAGTGTGGTGGAGGCAGGTTCAATTGAAGCATTCAAAAGGGAATTAGACTGGTATATGAAAAGGAAGAATGTGCAGCGTTACAGGGAGAAGGCGGGGGAATGGAACTGAGGGAATTGCTCTTTCAGAGAGATAGTGTGGACACGATTCTGTGAATCAGTCGAATGAACCTTCTCTGAACTGCTTCTAATGCAATTATATCCTTTCTTAAGTAAAGAGACCAAAACTGTACGCAGTATTCCAGATGTGGTCTCACCAATGCCCTGCACAACTGCAGCAAAATGTCCTTACTTTTATATTCCATTCCCCTTGCAATAAATGCCTACATTGCACTTGCCTTCTTAATCACTTGCTGTACCTGCATACTAACCTTTTGTGATTCATGTATCAGGACACCCACATCCCTCTGTACTGCAGAGTTCTGCAATCTCTCTCCATTTAAATAATATACAGCTTTTCTATTCTTCCTGCCAATGTGGACAAGTTCACATTTTCCCACATTATACTCCAGCTGCCAAATTTGTGCCCACTCACTTAACCTATCTATATACTTATGCAGAGTCCTTTGGTCCTCTTCACAACGTACTTTCCTACCTATCTTTGTTTCATCAGCAAATTTAGCAACCATACCTTCAGTCCCTTCATCCAAATCATTAATATAAATTGTAAACAGCTGAGGCCTCAGCACTGATCCCTGTGGCATTCCACTAATTACAATTGGCCAACCCGAAAATATCCCATTTATTCCTACTCTCTGCTTCCTGTTAGCTAACTAATCCTCTGTCCATGCAAATATCTTATCCCCTACACAATGAACTCTTATTTTGTTTAGTAACCTTTGATGTGGCACCCTATCAAATGCCTTTTGGAAATCCAAGTACACCACATCTGCAGGTTCCCCTTTATCCATGCTGCTTGCTACTTTCTAAAAGAACTCTAATAAATTAGTCAAGCATTATTAGGATAACTAAGGAAAGAGTAGGGCCCATAAACACCAAAAAGGTAACCTATGTGTAGGAGCTGAAGATATTGGTTTGGTTCTTAATGAATACTTTGCGTCTGTCTTCACAAAAGAGGGGGATGATGCAGAAATTGTAGTTAAGGAGAAGTATTTGATGTGATAAACATAGAGAAAGAGGATCCTTGAAAGTTGATAAATCACCAGGGCCAGATGAAATGTACCCTAGGCTGTTAAAAGAAGTAAGAGAGGAAATAGCGGAATGTCTGATCATCATTTTCCAGTCCTCACTGGATACAGGTGTGGTGCCGGAGGATTGGAGAACTGCTAACGTTGTACCTCTGTTTAAAAAGGGAGTGAAGGATAGACCGAATAATTACAGTCCAGTCAGTCTAACCGCAATAGTGGGCAAATTATTGGAATCTATTCTGAGAGACAGGATAAACTGTCACTTAGAAAGGCACAGGTTAATCAAGGATAGTCAGCATGGATTTGTTAAGGGAAGATCTTGTTTGATCAACTTGATCGAATATTTTTGAAGAAGTAACAAGGAAGATAGATGAGGGTAGTGCAGTTGATGTGGTCTACATGGATTTTAGCTAGGTTTCTGACAAGGTTCCACATGGCAGACTGGTTAAAAAAATACAATCCCATGGGATCGAGGGAAATGCAGCAAGGTGGATACAAAATTGACTCAGTGGCAGAAAGCAAAGGGTAATTGTTGACAGGTGTTTTAGTGACTGGAGGGCTGTTTCCAGTGACATTCCGCAGGGCTCAGTACTGGGTCCCCTGCTTTTTGTGGTGTATATATTAATGATTTGGACATAAATGTAGGGGGCATGATCAAGAAGTTTGCAGACAACACAAAGATTGGCCGTGTGGTAGATAGCGAGGAGGATAGCTGTAGGCTGTAGGAAGATATTGATGGTCTGGTCAGATGGGCAGAAAAGTGGCAAATGGAATTCAACCTGGAGAAGTGTGAGGTGATGCATTTGGTGAGGTCAAACAAGGCAAAGGAATACACGATTAATGGGAAAAATACTGAGAAGTGTAGAGGAAGTAAGGGACCTTGGAGTGAATGTCCACAGATCCCTGAAAATAGCAGAAAAGGTCGATAAGGTGGTTAAGAAGGCATATGGAATCCTTTCCTTTATTAGCCGAGGTATAAAATATAAGAGCAGGGAGGTTATGCTGGAACTGTATAACTCATTGGTTAGGCCACAACTTGAGTACTGTGTGCAGTTCTGGTCACCTCATTACAGAAAGGATGTAATTGCACTAGAGAGGGTACAGAGGAGATTTACGAGGATGTTGCCAGGACTGGAAAAATGCAGCTATGAGGAAAGATTGGATAGGCTGGGGATGTTCTCCTTGGAACAGAGAAGGCTGAGGGGAGATCTGATTGAAATGTTCAAAGTTTTGAGGTGCCTGGATAGAGTGGAGGTGGAGGGTCTATTCACCTTAGTAGAGAGGTCAGTGACGAGGGGGCATAGATTTAAAGTGATTGGTAGGAAAATTAGAGGGGAGATAAGGAAACACTTTTTCACTCAGAGGTTGGTGATGGTCTGGAACTCATTCAAAAGGAGTCTGGATATGCACCTCAAGTGCCGTAATCTGCAGGGCTACGGACCAAATGCTGGAAGGTGGGATTAGAATAGATGGATCGGTTTTCAGCCAGCACAGACACGATGGGCCAAGTGGCCTCTTCCTGTGCCTTAAACTTTCTATGATTCTACATTGACTCTGCCTGATTGCATTATGATTTTCTAAGTGCCCTACTATAACCTCCTTATAATAGATTCTAGCATTGTTGCTATGACAGACGCTAGGCCAACTGTCCCGAAGTTTCCTGCTTTCTGTCTCCCTCCTTTTTTGATGGAAGGGGCTGTCAACAGTGCTACCAAGTGCCACTTAAACAGCAACAACCTGCTCAGTGACACTCAGTTTGGGCTCTGCCAGGGCCACTCAGCTTCTGACCTCATTACAGCCATGGTCCAAACATGGACAAAAGAGCTGAACTCAAGAGGTGAGGTGAGAGAGACTGCCCTTGATATCAAGGAGCCCTAGCAAAATTGAAGTCAATATGAATCAGCAGGAAAACTCTCCACTGGTTGGAGTCATACCTAGCAAAATGGAAGATGGTTGTGGTTGTTGGAGGTCAATCAACTCAGCTCCAGGACATCACTGCAGGAGTTCCTCAGGGTCGTGTTCTGGGCCCAACCATCTTCAGCTGCTTCATCAATGACCTTCCCTCCATCGTAAAGTGGGATGTTCACAGACGATTGCACAATGTTCAGTACAATCACAACTCCTCAGATACTGAAGCAGTCCATGTCCAAATGCAAAAAGACCTGGACAACATTCAGGCTTCAGGTGACACAAGTGCCAGGCAATGACCATCTCCAACAAGAGAGAATCCAACCATCTCCCCCTGATATTTAAAGGCATTATCATCGCTGAATCCCCCACTATCAACATCCTGGGGATTACCATTGACCAGATGGTAAATACTGTGGCTACAAGAGCAGGTCAGAGGCTGGGAATTCTGTGGCGAGTAACTCACCTCCTGACTCCCCAAAGCCTGTCTACCATCTACAAGGCACAAGTCAGGAGTGTGATGGAATACTCTCCACTTGTCTGGATGGGTGCAGCTCCAACAACACTCAAGAAGCTCGACACTATCCAGGGCAAAGCAGCCCGCTTGATTGGCACCCCATCTACAAACATTCACTCCCTCCTCCACCGACGCACAGTGGCAGCAGTGTGTACCATCCACAAGATGCACTGCAGCAACGCACCAAGGCTCCTTAGACAGCACCTTCCAAACCCGTGACCTCGACCAACTAGAAAGACAAGAGCAGCAGTTGAATGGGAACACCACCACCTGCAAGTTCCCCTCCAAGTCACACACCATCCTGACTTGGAACTATATTGCCGTTCCTTCACTGTCGCTGGGTCAAAATCCTGGACTCCCCTTCCTAACAGCACTGTGGGTGTACCTACCTCACATGGACTGCAGCGGTTCAAGAAGGCAGCTCACCACCACCTTCTCAAGGGGTGCGCTACAACTGCTGGCCTTGCCAATGATACCCACATCCTATGAATATTTTAAAAAAGAGACAGAGAGAAACAGAGACACACAGGAAGAGGGAGAGAGAGACGCAGGCAGAGAGAGAGAGAGAGGGAAGCGCAGGTGCAGAGAGAGAGAGAGACACGCAGGCAGAGAGAGAGATACGCAGGCAGAGAGAGAGAGAGAGGCAGGCAGAGAGAGAGAGAGAGAGGCAGGCAGAGAGAGAGAGAGAGAGAGGCAGGCAGAGAGAGAGAGAGAGAGAGGCAGGCAGAGAGAGAGAGAGAGAGAGAGAGGCAGGCAGAGAGAGAGAGACGCAGGCAGAGAGAGAGAGGGAGACGCAGGCAGAGAGAGAGAGAGGGAGAGAGAAGTGCAGGTAGAGATAGAGAGACGCAGGCAGAGAGAGAGAGACGCGGGCAGAGAGAGAGACACGCGGGCAGAGAGAGAGACACGCGGGCAGAGAGAGAGACACGCGGGCAGAGAGAGAGACACGCGGGCAGAGAGAGAGACACGCGGGCAGAGAGAGAGACACGTAGGTAGAGAGAGAGATACACGCAGAGAGAGAGAGAGATGCAGGCAGAGAGAGAGAGAGAGACGCAGGCAGAGAGAGAGAGAGACGCAGGCAGAGCGAGTGAGAGTGAGACGCAGGCAGAGAGAGAGAGAGACGCAGGCAGAGCGAGAGGGAGACGCAGGCAGAGCGAGAGAGAGACGCAGGCAGAGCGAGTGAGAGTGAGACGCAGGCAGAGAGAGAGAGAGAGAGAGAGAGAGACGCAGGCAGAGAGAGAGAGAGACGCAGGCAGAGCGAGTGAGAGTGAGACACAGGCAGAGAGAGAGAGACGCAGGCAGAGAGAGTGTGACGCAGGCAGAGAGAGAGACGCAGGCAGAGAGAGAGAGAGACGCAGGCAGAGAGAGAGAGAGACGCAGGCAGAGAGAGAGAGACGCAGGCAGAGAGAGAGAGACGCAGGCAGAGAGAGAGAGACGCAGAGAGAGAGAGAGAGAGACGCAGAGAGAGAGACGCAGAGAGAGAGAGACGCAGGCAGAGAGAGAGAGAGACGCAGGCAGAGAGAAAGAGAGACGCAGGCAGAGAGAGAGACGCAGGCAGAGAGAGAGAGACGCAGGCAGAGAGAGAGAGACGCAGGCAGAGAGAGAGAGACGCAGGCAAAGAGAGAGAGATGCAGAGAGAGAGAGAGAGAGACGCAGGCAGAGAGAGAGAGACGCAGGCAGAGAGAGAGAGATGCAGGCAGAGAGAGAGAGACGCAGGCAAAGAGAGAGAGACGCAGAGAGAGAGAGACGCAGAGAGAGAGAGACGCAGAGAGAGAGAGACGCAGAGAGAGAGAGAGAGAGACGCAGGCAGAGAGAGAGAGAGAGACGCAGGCAGAGAGAGAGAGAGAGATGCAGGCAGAGAGAGAGAGAGAGACGCAGGCAGAGAGAGAGAGAGAGACGCAGAGAGAGAGAGAGAGAAACGCAGAGAGAGAGAGAGAGAGACGCAGGCAGAGAGAGAGAGAGACGCAGGCAGAGAGAGAGAGACGCAGGCAAAGAGAGAGAGAGAGAGACGCAGAGAGAGAGAGACACGCAGAGAGAGAGAGAGAGAGACGCAGAGAGAGAGAGAGACGCAGAGAGAGAGAGAGACGCAGAGAGACGCAGAGAGAGAGACGCAGGCAGAGAGAGAGACGCAGGCAGAGAGACGCAGAGAGAGAGAGAGACGCAGAGAGAGAGAGAGACGCAGAGAGATGAGAGACAGGCAGAGAGAGAGAGAGACAGGCAGAGAGAGAGAGAGACAGGCAGAGAGAGAGAGACGCATGCAGAGAGACAAAGAGATGCAGGGAGAGAGAGAGAGCGTGAGAGACGCAAGCAGGTGGAGAGAGAGAGGGAGATGCAAGCAGGTGGAGAGAGAGGGAGAGAGATGCAAGCAGGTGGAGAGAGAGAGAAAGACAAACAAGCAGGTGGAGAGAGAGAGAGAGAGAGAGGCAAGCAGGTGGAGAGAGAGAGAGAGGCAAGCAGGTGGAGAGAGAGAGAGAGGCAAGCAGGTGGAGAGAGCGAGAGAGAAAGACGCAAGCAGGTGGAGAGAGCGAGAGACGCAAGCAAGTGCAGAGAGCAAGAGAGAAAGACACAACAGGTGAAGAGAGAGAGAGAGAGAAAGACGCAAGCAGGTGGAGAGAGAGGGAGACGCAAGCAGGTGGAGAGAGAGAGAGAGAGACGCAAGCAGGTGGAGAGAGAGAGAGATGCAAGCAGGTGGAGAGAGAGAGAGACGCAAGCAGGTGGAGAGAGAGGGAGACGCAAGCAGGTGGAGAGAGAGAGAGAGAGACGCAAGCAGGTGGAGAGAGAGAGAGAGAGACGCAAGCAGGTGGAGAGAGAGAGACGCAAGCAGGTGGAGAGAGAGAGACGCAAGCAGGTGGAGAGAGAGAGAGACGCAAGCAGGTGGAGAGAGAGAGAGACGCAAGCAGGTGGAGAGAGAGAGAGAGAGACGCATGCAGAGAGACAGAGAGATGCAGGCAGAGAGCGAGAGAGAGAGAGAGAGAGATGCAGGCAAAGAGAGAGAAACTCAGAGAGAAAGAGAGAGACAGGGACAGAGAGAGATGCAGGCAGAGAGAAAGAATCAGAGAAAGAGACAGACATACAGACAGAGAGCGAGACAGACAGATGGAGAGACAGACAGATGGAGAGATAGACTGAGAGAGAAAGGGGGAGAGAGAGAGAGAGAGAGAGAGAGAGTCCACACCCTCTCAGTGTATGTGTCATATTTCTAGATGATGTCGGGAATGTTTCAATATTTGCGGTGAATGATCAATGAACTGATTCCCCAACTGAAAAATACCAAGTAAATGAGCAGACACTATCTTTGAGAAACACCATCTTTATGCAGGTGAAATTTGAATATTAATTATATTTATATTTCCACCAGTTTAGTTCTAAGCTTCTTAAGTCGAGTAATGGTCAATGATCATAGGCAGGTTTAGTCCCATGGGTTGACCAATCCTGTGTGAGGTTTATACGGAGCAGATCCTGCCAGCAGTATAGACATTGTCTTACCTTGTTATCTGTGTTCTAGTGTTGAAGTCAAGGGATCTCATTGATTTTACCACTCCGATACAACCCATATACTGTAACAAGAAGATACACACAACCAAGATTAAGCGTAGAATCATAGAATGATACAACACAGGAGGCCATTCAGCCCATCGTCCCTGTGCCAGCTCTTTGACAGAACTATCCAATTAGTCCCACTCCTGTGCTCTTTCTCTGTAATCCTGCAAATGTTTCCTTTTCTAGTATTTATTCAATGCCCTTTTGAAAGTTATTTTTAATCTGCTTCCACTGCCCTTCTGGGCAGCACATTCCAGATCACAACAACTCACCGTTTAAAACAATTTCTCCTCATCTCCCCCTCTGGTTCTTTTGCCAATCATCTTAAATCTGTGTCCCTCTGGTTACCAACCCTCCTGTCAGTTTCTTCTTATTTATTCTATCAAAACCCTTCACAATTTCGAACACATCAATTAAATCTCCTCTTAACCTTCTTTGTTCTAAGGAGAATATTCCCAGCTTCTCCAGTCTCTCCACATAACTGAAGTCCTTCATCCCTGGAATCATTCCAGTAAATCTCCTCTGCACCCTCTCCAAAGCCCTGACATCCTTCCTAAAGTGCGGTGCCCTGAACACAATACTCCAGCTGAGAGGGATTAAGGTGTCCTTGTACACGAATCACATAAAGTTAACATGAAGGTACAGGAAGCAATTAGGTGAGCAAATGATATATTAGCATTTATTACAAAGGGATTGGAGTATAAGAGTAAAGAAGTCTTACTGTGATTGTACAGGGCCTTGGTGAAACCACACCGAGAGTATTGTGTACAGTTTTGGTCTCCTTACCTAAGGAAAGATATATTTGCCTTGGAGTGGGTACAACAAAGGTTCACGAGATTGACTCCTGGGATAATGGGATTGTCCAATGAGGAGAGATTGAGCAGACTAGGTCTACATTCCCTCAAATTTAGAAGAATGAGAGGCGGTCTAATTGAAACATATTAAACTCAAGGGGCTTGGCAGGGTCGATGCTGGACGGTTGCTTCCCCTGGCTCGGGTAGCTGGAGCTAAGGGATCAGCCATTTTGGACTGAGATGAGGAGAAATTACTTCACTCAAAGGGTTGTGAGCTTTTGGAATTCTCGACCCAGAGGGTTGTGAATGCTCCATCATTGAACATATTCAAGTTGGAGATCAATAGGTTTTTGAATACTAAGGGAATCGAGAGACAGAGAGACAGTGTGAGAAGGTAAAAAATCAGCCATGCTCTGACTGAATGTCGGGGCAGGCTTGAGGGGTCAAATGTCCAACTCCTGCTCCTATTTCATATATTCTTATAAAAGTTCTACATTACTTCCTTGCTTTTATACCCTAATCATCTATTAGTAATGCCCAGGATCCTGCACACTTTTCTAAACAGACTTCTCAACTTGTCCTCCCGCCTGTATTCACACAGGACAAGTCACACATAAAGAAATAATCTGTGGCTCCTTTATCTCTGTTACATGTAGGCCTGAAGCGAGGGAAATCAGCCAGGGTTCCTGCTCCTAATCACTGTCCAGAGACCCCTGGGTTAGAGAGAGTGGGGGAAATCAGCCAGGGTTCCTGCTCCTAATCACTGTTCATTGACCCCTGGGTTAGAGAGAGAGGGAGAAATCAGCCAGGGTTCCTGCTCCTAATCACTGTTCAGTGACCCCTGGGTTAGAGAGAGAGGGGGAAATCAGCCAGGGTTCCTGCTCCTAATCACTGTCCAGAGACCCCTGGGTTAGAGAGAGTGGGGGAAATCAGCCAGGGTTCCTGCTCCTAATCACTGTTCATTGACCCCTGGGTTAGAGAGAGAGGGAGAAATCAGCCAGGGTTCCTGCTCCTAATCACTGTTCATTGACCCCTGGGTTAGAGAGAGAGGGGGAAATCAGCCAGGGCTCCTGCTCCTAATCACTGTCCAGAGACCCCTGGGTTAGAAAGAGTGGGGGAAATCAGCCAGGGTTCCTGCTCCTAATCACTGTTCATTGACCCCTGGGTTAGAGAGAGAGGGAGAAATCAGCCAGGGTTCCTGCTCCTAATCACTGTTCAATGACCCCTGGGTTAGAGAGAGAGGGGGAAATCAGCCAGGGTTCCTGCTCCTAATCACTGTCCAGAGACCCCTGGGTTAGAGAGAGTGGGGGAAATCAGCCAGGGTTCCTGCTCCTAATCACTGTTCATTGACCCCTGGGTTAGAGAGAGAGGGAGAAATCAGCCAGGGTTCCTGCTCCTAATCACTGTTCATTGACCCCTGGGTTAGAGAGAGTGGGGGAAATCAGCCAGGGTTCCTGCTCCTGATCTCTGTCCAGAGACCCCTGGGTTAGAGAGAGTGGGGGAAATCAGCCAGGGTTCCTGCTCCTGATCTCTGTTCATGGACCCTTGGGTTAGAGAGGGAGGGAAAATCAGCCAGGGTTCCTGTTCCTAATCACTGTTCATTGACCCCTGGGTTAGAGAGAGTGGGGGAAATCAGCCAGGGTTCCTGCTCCTGATCTCTGTCCAGAGACCCCTGGGTTAGAGAGAGTGGGGGAAATCAGCCAGGGTTCCTGCTCCTGATCTCTGTCCAGTGACCCCTGGGTTAGAGAGAGAGGGGAAATCAGCCAGGGTTCCTGCTCCTGATCTGTCCAAAGACCCCTGGGTTAGAGAGAGAGGGGAAATCAGCCAGGGTTCCTGCTCCTTATCACTGTCCAGTGACCCCTGGGTTAGAGAGAGGGGGGAAATCAGCCAGGGTTCCTTCTCCTGATCTCTGTCCAGAGACCCCTGGGTTAGAGAGAGTGGGGGAAATCAGCCAGGGTTCCTGCTCCTGATCTCTGTCCAGAGACCCCTGGGTTAGAGAGAAAGGGGAAATCAGCCAGGGTTCCTGCTCCTGATCTCTGTCCAGAGACCCCTGGGTTAGAGAGAGGGGAAACCAGCCAGGGTTCCTGCTCCTGATCACTGTCCAGTGACCCTGGGTTAGAGAGAGGGGAAATCAGCCAGGGTTCCTGCTCCTGATCTCTGTCCAGAGACCCCTGGGTTAGAGAGAGTGGGGGAAATCAGCCAGGGTTCCTGCTCCTGATCTGTCCAGAGACCCCTGGGTTAGAGAGAGAGGGGAAATCAGCCAGGGTTCCTGCTCCTGATCACTGTCCAGAGACCTCTGGGTTAGAGAGAGTGGGGGAAATCAGCCAGGGTTCCTGCTCCTGATCACTGTCCAGAGACCTCTGGGTTAGAGAGAGTGGGGGAAATCAGCCAGGGTTCCTGCTCCTGATCACTGTCCAGAGACCTCTGGGTTAGAGAGAGGGGGGGAAATCAGCCAGGGTTCCTGCTCCTGATCTCTGTCCAGAGACCCCTGGGTTAGAGAGAGTGGGGGAAATCAACCAGGGTTCCTGCTCCTGATCTCTGTCCAGAGACCCCTGGGTTAGAGAGAGTGGGGGAAATCAGCCAGGGTTCCTGCTCCTGATCTCTGTCCAGAGACCCCTGGGTTAGAGAGAGTGGGGGAAATCAGCCAGGGTTCCTGCTCCTGATCTCTGTCCAGAGACCCCTGGGTTAGAGACAGTGGGGGAAGTCAGCCAGGGTTCCTGCTCCTGATCTCTGTCCAGAGACCCCTGGGTTAGAGAGAGAGGGGAAATCAGCCAGGGTTCCTGCTCCTGATCTCTGTCCAGAGACCCCTGGGTTAGAGAGAGTGGGGGAAATCAGCCAGGGTTCCTGCTCCTGATCTCTGTCCAGAGACCCCTGGGTTAGAGAGAATGGGGGAAACCAGCCAGGGTTCCTGCTCCTGATCTCTGTCCAGAGACCCCTGGGTTAGAGAGAGAGGGGGAAATCAGCCAGGGTTCCTGCTCCTGATCTCTGTCCAGAGACGCCTGGGTTAGAGACAGTGGGGGAAGTCAGCCAGGGTTCCTGCTCCTGATCTCTGTCCAGAGACCCCTGGGTTAGAGAGAGAGGGGAAATCAGCCAGAGTTCCTCCTCCTGATCTCTGTCCAGAGACCCCTGGGTTAGAGAGAGTGGGGGAAATCAGCCAGGGTTCCTGCTCCTGATCTCTGTCCAGAGACCCCTGGGTTAGAGAGAATGGGGGAAACCAGCCTGGGTTCCTGCTCCTGATCTCTGTCCAGAGACCCCTGGGTTAGAGAGAGAGGGGGAAATCAGCCTGGGTTCCTGCTCCTGATCACTGTCCAGAGACCCCTGGGTTAGAGAGAGAGGGGAAATCAGCCAGGGTTCCTGCTCCTGATCACTGTCCAGAGACCCCTGGGTTAGAGAGAGAGGGGAAATCAGCCAGGGTTCCTGCTCCTGATCTCTGTCCAGAGACCCCTGGGTTAGAGAGAATGGGGGAAATCAGCCAGGGTTCCTGCTCCTGATCTCTGTCCAGAGACCCCTGGGTTAGAGACAGTGGGGGAAATCAGCCAGGGTTCCTGCTCCTGATCTCTGTCCAGAGACCCCTAGGTTAGAGAGAGAGGGGGAAATCAGCCTGGGTTCCTGCTCCTGATCACTGTCCAGAGACCCCTGGGTTAGAGAGAGAGGGGAAATCAGCCAGGGTTCCTGCTCCTGATCACTGTCCAGAGACCCCTGGGTTAGAGAGAGTGGGGGAAATCAGCCAGGGTTCCTGCTCCTGATCTCTGTCCAGAGACCCCTGGGTTAGAGAAGAGGGGAAATCAGCCAGGGTTCCTGCTCCTGATCACTGTCCAGAGACCCCTGGGTTAGAGAGAGAGGGGAAATCAGCCAGGGTTCCTGCTCCTGATCACTGTCCAGTGACTCTGGGTTAGAGAGAGAGGGGAAATCAGCCTGGGTTCCTGCTCCTGATCTCTGTCCAGAGATCCCTGGGTTAGAGAGAGTGGGGGAAATCAGCCAGGGTTCCTGCTCCTGATCTCTGTCCAGAGACCCCTGGGTTAGAGAGAGTGGGGGAAATCAGCCTGGGTTCCTGCTCCTGATCTCTGTCCAGAGACCCCTGGGTTAGAGAGAGAGGGGAAATCAGCCAGGGTTCCTGCTCCTGATCTCTGTCCAGAGACCCCTGGGTCAGAGACAGTGGGGGAAATCAGCCAGGGTTCCTGCTCCTGATCTGTCCAGAGACCCCTGGGTTAGAGAGAGAGGGGAAATCAGCCAGGGTTCCTGCTCCTGATCACTGTCCAGAGACCCCTGGGTTAGAGAGAGAGGGGATATCAGCCAGGGTTCCTGCTCCTGATCTCTGTCCAGAGACCCCTGGGTTAGAGAGAGTGGGGGAAATCAGCCAGGGTTCCTGCTCCTGATCTCTGTCCAGAGACCCCTGGGTTAGAGAGAGTGGGGGAAATCAGCCAGGGTTCCTGCTCCTGATCTCTGTCCAGAGACCCCTGGGTTAGAGAGAGAGGGGAAATCAGCCAGGGTTTCTGCTCCTGATCTCTGTCCAGAGACCCCTGGGTTAGAGAGAGAGGGGGAAATCAGCCTGGGGTCCTGCTCCTGATCTCTGTCCAGAGACCCCTGGGTTAGAGAGAGTGGGGGAAATCAGCCAGGGTTCCTGCTCCTGATCTCTGTCCAGAGACCCCTGGGTTAGAGACAGTGGGGGAAATCAGCCAGGGTTTCTGCTCCTGATCTCTGTCCAGAGACCCCTGGGTTAGAGAGAGTGGGGGAAATCAGCCAGGGTTCCTGCTCCTGATCTCTGTCCAGAGACCCCTGGGTTAGAGACAGTGGGGGAAATCAGCCAGTGTTCCTGCTCCTGATCTCTGTCCAGAGACCCCTGGGTTAGAGAGAGTGGGGGAAATCAGCCTGGGTTCCTGCTCCTGATCTCTGTCCAGAGACCCCTGGGTTAGAGAGAGTGGGGGAAATCAGCCAGGGTTCCTGCTCCTGATCTCTGTCCAGAGACCCCTGGGTTAGAGAGAGTGGGGGAAATCAGCCAGGGTTCCTGCTCCTGATCTCTGTCCAGAGACCCCTGGGTTAGAGAGAGAGGGGAAATCAGCCAGGGTTCCTGCTCCTGATCTCTGTCCAGAGACCCCTGGGTTAGAGAGAGTGGGGGAAATCAGCCAGGGTTCCTGCTCCTGATCTCTGTCCAGAGACCCCTGGGTTAGAGAGAGTGGGGGAAATCAGCCAGGGTTCCTGCTCCTGATCTCTGTCCAGAGACCCCTGGGTTAGAGAGAGAGGGGAAATCAGCCAGGGTTTCTGCTCCTGATCTCTGTCCAGAGACCCCTGGGTTAGAGAGAGAGGGGGAAATCAGCCTGGGTTCCTGCTCCTGATCTCTGTCCAGAGACCCCTGGGTTAGAGAGAGTGGGGGAAATCAGCCAGGGTTCCTGCTCCTGATCTCTGTCCAGAGACCCCTGGGTTAGAGACAGTGGGGGAAATCAGCCAGGGTTTCTGCTCCTGATCTCTGTCCAGAGACCCCTGGGTTAGAGAGAGTGGGGGAAATCAGCCAGGGTTCCTGCTCCTGATCTCTGTCCAGAGACCCCTGGATTAGAGACAGTGGCGGAAATCAGCCAGGGTTCCTGCTCCTGATCACTGTCTAGTAACTGATGGACAGAGTGGGAGGTTGCTGAGATCGATGGGATGGCTAAGAATCTTCAGGAAAGAAAAACAGTAAAAACATAAATTGTCAAATGAAGAAAATATGTTTTTCTCAAAGTGGAAATGATTGATCCATTTTAAACTATACACACACACCGTACAGACAGGGTTGAAACCTCGGAAGACACATTTCACACAAGGACTCAGGGCTATGTTGGAGAGGTGACGTATCAGCATTAATGCGGGGGAGGGCTGATAGCCACTGACTGAGAGGCTGGAACAACACTGCTGGCTGGGGAAGGGTTGCACAGAGTTTTGCAGCTGCTCAAATTACATTTTGGTCTCTTAAGTGGCTCATCACAGTTCCCACTGCATCAGACAAAGAGGCAAGGTCACGCAGGGCAAGAATATTGCCGGGAAGACATAAAGTGCTGAGTCATTTAGGATTCTGCCCACTGTCTCTCAGCTGCTATTATCACTCAGTGCCCAATACACGAGAGACTGATCTCAACACGTTTCTCTCTGGGTCCAAGCCAGTTTACAGTTGGAACTCACACTGACCCAGCAACAGGTCAGTCTGTGTAAGTAGGGAAAATAGGGTGATATAGATCACATGGCATGATTTTCAGAGGGTTGCGTTATGTAGCTCTACTACAACATCAAGTGTTCTCTTTACAAATGACTTTCAGACCTGGCAGTGCTATTTGTTATGAGCTCACAGGACAAGTCTTGCTTGTACTGTGTCTTTATTGAACTGCCGTGTGATGGTTGCCTGCAGCGAGTGCCTCATGGTAGAGGTCACATGACTATGGCAAGCCAGGAGGCACAGTAGTACAGTATTGCATTTCTATCCCAAACATCCCCCTTTTCATACAAAAAAAACCAAAAATCATTTCCATGCATCATCATTGACACTGTGAGTTGCCCAAGTTACTCATTATGTACACAACTGTTCTCATGCATTAGCAGTTCCTTATTCTCGTCAGTCTCCTCGCGTACATTGCACACAGTCGTTAAATCGTGCCGGTCTCTTAATGGTGCACGTGTGCGTTGTCGTTGGCTGTTCATCTGGGTGATTTTCCTTCTCCGGGGGGGTGTCGTTCCTGTGTCACTTGTTGCTGCGGTAACATGTTGTTCCATTTCCATTGTTGGGGTGGTGTGAACCTCTGGGACTGCTGGATGATCTGCGGTCTGTGCAGATGACGAGTTCACAACTTCCTGATTGGCCGCCTGCAGTGAAGGAACAGCTTCTCCAGTTGTGCGACGGAATATCTGGTCGTTCACTTCCATTGCGTACGATCGAGGTGACAACTGCTCTATGCAGGTCCCAAGTTGCCACTTGGGCTGACTCTTGTTGAGAGTGTTGAAGGTTTGTACTTTGACTCGCCCTCCAATGCTCAATTCTGGCAATAGTTTGGCAGTTTTGTCAAAATAAAATTTGGCTTTCTGCCGTTTCACCTTGATTTTGTCACTCAGGCCTGTTACTACGTCTGGCTTGAGTAGTTTTTTTGCTATTGGAAGAGTAGTTTGGGTGCAGCATGACATTCGTCTTTGTACCGGACTACTTTTCATGCCTTTAGTAGGTGTGTTTCTCCACTCGAGGATTGCCTTGTACACATCTGTGCTGGATTTGCTCAATTTCTTTTTGATTCCTTTGGTGATTTTCACTGCCGCCTCAGCCTTTCCATTGGACTGGAGACAGTGTGGAGATGGTGTTGAATTTCCCAATCCTTTATGAAGTGGCTGAATTCTTCCCTCGTGAACTGAAGGCCATTGTCGGTCATCACAATGTCTGGAATCCCGTAACGATTGAAGTGTGATTTCAGGCATTCTACAATCTCACCAGTAGTCATTGAGGTCAGCTGGTCTACCTCCCAGTAGTTGAACAGTAGTCTATGGTGACAAGATAATCAGTTCCTGTGAGAGTGAAGAGGTCGACTCCCAGCTTCATCCATGGTCGGTCTGGGATGTCATGTGTTATCAGCAGCTCTTTATCTTGTTCAGCCTGGTACTCGTTACACACACTGCACTGGTTGATGTGATCTTTGATTTCATTACTCATGTTTGGCCATGAGAGCACTTCTCTTGCCTTCCTCAGAATCGACTCAATTCCTTGGTGGTTTGCATGGATGTGCTTTAGCATCTCTCCTCTCAACTCCTTAGGGATAATGACTCTATTTACTTTGTACATGATGCCATCTTGGGCTGTCAATTCATCTCTGTAAGCCCAATACGCCTTTGTGACCACAGGTGTGTCCTTGATGCTTTCAGGCCATCCTTTCATCACTACTTCTTGCAACACTTGTATAGTTGGATCTTGTTGGGTAGTTGATTTGAACAAGGAGCGTGTCTGTCAGATTCAGTGTCTCTGCTGGGTTGATAACTTCCAGAGGATGTCGAGCTGCAGCTTCACGTTGGATCTGGAAGATTTCACACTCTGTCATAGCATCCTCTTTCTTCATAGGGAGTGCTGCTCTCGACAGCATGTCAGCGATGTACATCTGTTTCCCTTGCTTGTACGTCACGTCCAGATGATATCTTTGTAACAAGAGTAACATTCTTTGCAGACACTTTGGAGCAGATAGTAGCGGCTTGAGGAAAATGCTTTGAAGTGGTTTGTGGTCGGACTCGACTCACTTTGTCTCTTCCAAGTAGGTATTGATGAAAATGTTCACAAGCAAAGACAATGGCCAGGCACTCTTTCTCGATCTGAGCATCATTCCATTTGCGTTAATGCCCTGGATGCAAATGCAACCGGTTGTTCTTGCTGCATTAGGATTGCTCCAAGTCCTGTCTCACTGGTGTCACACGGCAGGGTGACTTCATCGTTTATGTCACAGTATTTCATCACATGCCATCATATAACCTCAGCTTTACTTTCGAGGGCTTCATTTTTGGATCGCCATGTTGAGCAACTTTGCACAGGTCTATGAAGGTCATGATGTTGCTTGATGAAGAAGTGTCTATCTGATACTTCATATTGACTTGATATTCTCCCTCTGCAGTCATCATTCCAACAGTCACAAACCATTTATCACCGATTGACCTGACTGAACCAACCTGTTGTATGGTATATAGTGATTCGTCAGAATCTTCAGCTGACATCTCTCCAGTGACCATCTATACCTGCTTGTTGTGCTTCCTTCTAGACAAACACTTGTTTGTAGAATGATTCAGCTTCTTGCAGTGAGAACATTTCTCTCCCCACGATGGACATGCCTTCTTTTCCTGTGCGTGATATTCTCCGCAGTATTTGCATCCTGCCCTTTGTCCGTGATTTTTCTACCCTTTTGGCCTGGAATATCCAGCATGATGCAAGGCCATGAAGATTCTCGAGCTGCTGATTTACAACCTCAGCACCTCTGTACATGTCAATCGCCTTCCTGACAGTCAGTTTCTCCTCCCTCAGTGGACGTGCTCTCACTGCGGCATCTCTTATGCCTAATACAATCCTGTCTTTAATTAGATTATCTTTCAGTTGCACAAATTCACAGGATTCTGTGAGCTGTGTTAATGCAGTCACATATTGATCAATGGACTCTTTTTCAACTTGGTTCCTGATATTGAATACATACCATTCATAAGTTACGTTTACTTGGGGTTCAAAGTGTACCTCCAAGGCTTTCAAAATTTCTGCTGTCCATTTTTTTTTTGTTCTTCAGAGAGATTTAGGGTGGAATACAGTTTTGCTCCACTCTGACACCATGTTACGAGATCACAGGACAACAGTCTTGCTTGTTCTGTGTCTTTATTGAACTGCCCTACGATGGCTGCCTGCAGTGAGAGCCTCGTGGCACAGACCGCATGACTACAGCAAGCCAGAAGGCACATTAGAACAGAATTGCATTTCTAACCCAAACACAGGTCATTCCATCACCCTTTGTGATTTTTTTTATATACCTGTTACATTTTACTGATCTGTGTACATGGATCTTGAAGTCTCTGTGGACCTCACTGTTCCTAGCTTTACACCATTTCAATAATACTGGGATTACATTGGGTTACACGACAGGTTTGCGTCTGCCTGCAATGAATTTGGCCTAACCATCAGCCTCAAGAAAACGAACATCATGGGGCAGGATGTCAGAAATGCTCCATCCATCAATATTGGCGACCACGCTCTGGAAGTGGTTCAAGAGTTCACCTACCTAGGCTCAACTATCACCAGTAACCTGTCTCTAGATGCAGAAATCAACAAGCGCATGGGAAAGGCTTCCACTGCTATGTCCAGACTGGCCAAGAGAGTGTGGGAAAATGGCGCACTGACACGGAACACAAAAGTCCGAGTGTATCAGGCCTGTGTCCTCATTACCTTGCTCTACGGCAGCGAGGCCTGGACAACGTATGCCAGCCAAGAGCGACGTCTCAATTCATTCCATCTTCGCTGCCTTCGGAGAATACTTGGCATCAGGTGGCAGGACTATATCTCCAACACAGAAGTCCTTGAAGCGGCCAACACCCCCAGCTTATACACACTACTGAGTCAGCGGCGCTTGAGATGGCTTGGCCATGTGAGCCGCATGGAAGATGGCAGGATCCCCAAAGACACATTGTACAGCGAGCTCGCCACTGGTATCAGACCCACCGGCCGTCCATGTCTCCGTTATAAAGACGTCTGCAAACGCGACATGAAATCGTGTGACATTGATCACAAGTCGTGGGAGTCAGTTGCCAGCATTCGCCAGAGCTGGCGGGCAGCCATAAAGACAGGGCTAAATTGTGGCGAGTCGAAGAGACTTAGTAGTTGGCAGGAAAAAAGACAGAGGCGCAAGGGGAGAGCCAACTGTGCAACAGCCCCAACAAACAAATTTCTCTGCAGCGCCTGTGGAAGAGCCTGTCACTCCAGAATTGGCCTTTATAGCCACTCCAGGCGCTGCTTCACAAACCACTGACCACCTCCAGGCGCGTATCCATTGTCTCTCGAGATAAGGAGGCCCAAAAGAAATACTGGGATCTTTCCTTTTTTGGTCCAAAATGGATGACCTCACGCTTGCCTCTGTTGAAATTCACCAGCCATAATTTTACCCATTCACTTAATCTATCAATGTGTTTTTCTAATTTTATGCTCCCATCTACAATACTTACTATCTCATCAATCTTTATCATTATTTAACCTGGATAACTGGCTCTCTATTGTGCTAAGTCATTAATAAATAGAGTGAATCAATATGGCATTAGCACCAATCCTTGTCAGACACTGCTTGTCACTTCCTTGCAAATCGAGTACATACCCACAATCCCCAAAGCTCTGTCCTCTATCACTGAATCAAACTCCTGACCTGGTGAATCATTTGCCTTCAATTGCATGAGTTTTAAGTTGAGCTTATGGTCTCTTATGTGGAACCTTATCATGACGGGCAAAAGGTAGGGCAAACAAATTCAGAACTCCTTGGATGACGAAAGAGAGAGAGAGTAAGATGAAGTAGAAAAAGGGTGCCTATGACAAATGTCAGATTGATAATACAAGTGAGAACCAGGCTGAATATAGAAAGTTCAGAGGAAGTGAAAAAACAAACAAGAGAAGCAAAGAGAGAGTATACGAAGAGACTGGCAGTTAACATAAAAGGGAATCCAAAAGTCTTCCATAGGCATATAAATAGTAAAAGGGTAGGAGAAGAAGGGGTGGGGCTGATGAGGGAACAAAAGGGGGATTTACTCATGGAGGCAGAGGGCATGACAGAGGCACTATATCAGTAATTTACATCTGTCTTTACCAAGGAAGAAGATACTGCCCATGTTATGGTGAAAGAGGTAGTTGAGACACTGGACGGGCTAAAAATTTATAAAGGAGGTATTAGATAGGCTGGCTGTACTTAAAGTTGAAAAGTTGCCAGAACCAGATAAGATGCATCCAAGGATACTGAGGGAAGTAAGGGTGGAAATTGCAGAGGCACCGGCCGTAATATTCCAATCCTCCTTAGACACAGGGGTTGGTGCCAGAGGACTGGAGAATTGTAAATGTTACACCCTTGTTCAAAAAGGGTGTAAGGATAAACCCAGCAACTAGAGGCCAGTCAGTTTAACCTTGGTGGTGGGAATGCTTTTAGAAATGATAATCCAGGACAAAATTAACAGTCACTTGGACAAATGTGGTTTGATTAAGGAGAGACAGTATGGATTTGTTAAGGGCAAATCTTGTTGAATTAACTTGATTGAGTTTTTTGTTGAGGTAACAGAGGGTTGATGAAGGTAATGCAGTTGATGTGATACACATGGACTTCTAAAAGGCTTTTGAGAAAGTGCCACACAACAGACTTGTGAGCACAATTATAGCTCATGGAATAAAAAGGGCAGTAGCAATGTTGATACGAAATTGGCTGAGTGACGGGAAACAGGGAGTAGTGATAAATATTTGTATTTTGGACTGGAGGAGGGTATGTAGGGGGGTTCCCCAGGGGTCGGTGTTAGGACCCCTGCATTTCTTGATCTATATTAATGACCTTGATGTGGGTGTGTAGGGCGCAATTTCAACATTTTCAGATGACACAAAACTTGGAAGTATTGTGAACTGCGAGAAGCATAGTGATAGACTTCAGGAGGACATAGACAGGCTCGCGGAATGGGCGGACAAGTAGCAGATGAAATTTAATGCAGGGAAGTGTGAAGTGATTCATTTTGGTAGAAAGAACAAGGAGAGGCAATATTAAATAAAGGATGCAATTCTAAAGGGGGTGCAGGAGCAGAGAGACTTGGGGGTTAAAGGTTGCAGGACAGGTTGAGAAAGCCGTCAGCAGGCATATGGGATCCTGGGCTTTATAAATAGGGGCATCGAGTACAAAAACAAGGAAATTATATTGAACCTTTATAAAACACTGGTTCAGCCTCAGCTGGAGTATTGTGGGCACCACACTTTAGGAAGGATGTGAAGGCTTTGGAGAGGGTGCAGAAAAGATTCATAAGAATAGTTCCAGGGATGAGGAACTTCAGTTATGAGACTAGATGAAGAATTGGGGCGGTTCTCCTCAGAGAAGGTTGAGAGGAGATTTGATCGAGGTGTTCAAAATCATGAGGGATCTAGACAGAAGAGAGAGGAAGAAATTGTTCCCATTGGTGGAAGGATCCAGAACAAGAGGACACCGATTTAAGGTGATTGGCAAAAGAATCAGAGGCAACATGAGAAAAATTCTTTTTTACGCAGTGAGTGTTTAGGATCTGGAATGCACTGTCTGAGAGTGTGGTGGAGGCAGGTTCAGTGAGTGTTTTGGATCTGGAATACACTGTCTGAGAGTGTGGTGGAGGCAGGTTCAGTGTGGGTTTAGGATCTGGAATGCACTGTCTGAGAGTGTGGTGGAGGCAGGTTCAGTGAGTGTTTAGGATCTGGAATGTACTGTCTGAGAGTGTGGTGGAGGCAGGTTCAGTGAGTGTTTAGGATCCGGAATGCGCTGTCTGAGAGTGTGGTGGAGGCAGGTTCAGTGAGTGTTTAGGATCTGGAATGCACTGTCTGAGAGTGTGGTGGAGGCAGGTTCAGTGAGTGTTTAGGATCTGGAATACACTGTCTGAGAGTGTGGTGCAGGCAAGTTCAGTGAGTGTTTTGGATCTGGAATGCACTGTCTGAGAGTGTGGTGGAGGCAGGTTCAGTGAGTGTTTAGGATCCGGAATGCAGTGTCTGAGAGTGTGGTGCAGGCAGGTTCAGTGAGTGTTTTGGATCTGGAATGCACTGTCTGAGAGTGTGGTGGAGGCAGGTTCAGTGAGTGTTTAGGATCTGGAATACACTGTCTGAGAGTGTGGTGCAGGCAAGTTCAGTGAGTGTTTTGGATCTGGAATGCACTGTCTGAGAGTGTGGTGGAGGCAGTTTCAGTGAGTGTTTAGGATCTGGAATGCACTGCCTGAGAGTGTGGTGGAGGCAGGTTCAGTGAGTGTTTAGGATCTGGAATGCACTGTCTGAGAGTGTGGTGGAGGCAGGTTCAGTGAGTGTTTAGGATCTGGAATACACTGTCTGAGAGTGTGGTGCAGGCAAGTTCAGTGAGTGTTTTGGATCTGGAATGCACTGTCTGAGAGTGTGGTGGAGGCAGTTTCAGTGAGTGTTTAGGATCTGGAATGCACTGCCTGAGAGTGTGGTGGAGGCAGGTTCAGTGAGTGTTTAGGATCTGGAATGCACTGTCTGAGAGTGTGGTGGAGGCAGGTTCAGTGAGTGTTTAGGATCTGGAATGTACTGTCTGAGAGTGTGGTGGAGGCAGGTTCAGTGAGTGTTTAGGATCCGGAATGCGCTGTCTGAGAGTGTGGTGGAGGCAGGTTCAGTGAGTGTTTAGGATCTGGAATGCACTGTCTGAGAGTGTGGTGGAGGCAGGTTCAGTGTGTGTTTAGGATCCGGAATGCAGTGTCTGAGAGTGTGGTGCAGGCAGGTTCAGTGAGTGTTTAGGATCTGGAATGCACTGTCTGAGAGTGTGGTGGAGGCAGGTTCAGTGAGTGTTTAGGATCTGGAATACACTGTCTGAGAGTGTGGTGCAGGCAAGTTCAGTGAGTGTTTTGGATCTGGAATGCACTGTCTGAGAGTGTGGTGGAGGCAGGTTCAGTGAGTGTTTAGGATCCGGAATGCAGTGTCTGAGAGTGTGGTGCAGGCAGGTTCAGTGAGTGTTTTGGATCTGGAATGCACTGTCTGAGAGTGTGGTGGAGGCAGGTTCAGTGAGTGTTTAGGATCTGGAATACACTGTCTGAGAGTGTGGTGGAGGCAGGTTCAGTGAGTGTTTAGGATCTGGAATGCAATGTCTGAGAGTGTGGTGGAGGCAGGTTCAGTGAGTGTTTAGGATCTGGAATACACTGTCTGAGAGTGTGGTGCAGGCAAGTTCAGTGAGTGTTTTGGATCTGGAATGCACTGTCTGAGAGTGTGGTGGAGGCAGGTTCAGTGAGTGTTTAGGATCTGGAATGCACTGTCTGAGAGTGTGGTGGAGGCAGGTTCAGTGAGTGTTTAGGATCTGGAATGCAATGTCTGAGAGTGTGGTGGAGGCAGGTTCAGTGAGTGTTTAGGATCTGGAATGCACTGTTTGAGAGTGTGGTGCAGGCAGGTTCAGTGAGTGTTTAGGATCTGGAATGCACTGTCTGAGAGTGTGGTGGAGGCAGGTTCAGTGAGTGTTTAGGATCTGGAATGCAGTGCCTGAGAATGTGGTGGAGGCAGGTTCAATTGTGGTTTTCAAAAGGGAATTGGATAATTATCTGAAGAGAAAAGATTTGCAGGGCTGTAGGGAAAAGGCAAGGGAGTGGGATCATGTGAGTAGCTCTTATGGAGAATCAACACATACACGAGGGGGGCAAATAGCCTCCTTCAGTACTGTAACCATTCTGTGATTATTGAATGCTTCTGGAATTCTATATAAACCACATGAGGACATTCACCCCCGTCCCCCGTCCATGTTAGTTACTTCAAAATTTAATTAGTTTCGTCAGATGTGACCTACCCTTTACAAATCCACATTGGCTCTCTCTAATCCACTCAAATTTCTAACTGCTCAGTCACTCTGTCCTTAATTATAGATTCTAATAACTTCCCCACAACAGATGTTAGACTAACAGATCTACAATTTTCTACTTTCTCACTTTTCTTAAATAATGGAATTCATAATGATACAACACAGTCTGATACAACACTGCGTCACTCACCCTCACTGTAGCTCAGTGTGTGTCACTCTCTCTCACTGTAGCTCAGTGTGTGTCACTCACCCTCACTGTAGCTCAGTGTGTGTCACTCTCTCTCACTGTAGCTCAGTGTGTGTCACTCACCCTCACTGTAGCTCAGTGTGTGTCACTCACCCTCACTGTAGCTCAGTGTGCGTCACTCACCCTCACTGTAGCTCAGTGTGTGTCACTCTCTCTCACTGTAGCTCAGTGTGTGTCACTCACCCTCACTGTAGCTCAGTGTGTGTCACTCACCCTCACTGTAGCTCAGTGTGTGTCACTCACCCTCACTGTAGCTCAGTGTGTGTCACTCTCTCTCACTGTAGCTCAGTGTGTGTCACTCTCTCTCACTGTAGCTCAGTGTGTGTCACTCACCCTCACTGTAGCTCAGTGTGTGTCACTCTCTCTCACTGTAGCTCAGTGTGTGTCACTCTCTCTCACTGTAGCTCAGTGTGTGTCACTCTCTCTCACTGTAGCTCAGTGTGTGTCACTCACCCTCACTGTAGCTCAGTGTGTGTCACTCTCTCTCACTGTAGCTCAGTGTGTGTCACTCACCCTCACTGTAGCTCAGTGTGTGTCACTCACCCTCACTGTTCCTCAGTGTGTGTCACTCACCCTCACTGTTCCTCAGTGTGTGTCACTCACCCTCACTGTAGCTCAGTGTGCGTCACTCACCCTCACTGTAGCTCAGTGTGTGTCACTCTCTCTCACTGTAGCTCAGTGTGTGTCACTCACCCTCACTGTAGCTCAGTGTGTGTCACTCACCCTCACTGTAGCTCAGTGTGTGTCACTCTGTCTCACTGTAGCTCAGTGTGTGTCACTCACCCTCACTGTAGCTCAGTGTGTGTCACTCACCCTCACTGTTCCTCAGTGTGTGTCACTCACCCTCACTGTTCCTCAGTGTGTGTCACTCTGTCTCACTGTAGCTCAGTGTGTGTCACTCACCCTCACTGTAGCTCAGTGTGTGTCACTCTCTCTCACTGTAGCTCAGTGTGTGTCACTCACCCTCACTGTTCCTCAGTGTGTGTCACTCACCCTCACTGTTCCTCAGTGTGTGTCACTCACCCTCACTGTAGCTCAGTGTGTGTCACTCACCCTCACTGTAGCTCAGTGTGCGTCACTCACCCTCACTGTAGCTCAGTGTGTGTCACTCTGTCTCACTGTAGCTCAGTGTGTGTCACTCACCCTCACTGTAGCTCAGTGTGTGTCACTCACCCTCACTGTAGCTCAGTGTGCGTCACTCACCCTCACTGTAGCTCAGTGTGTGTCACTCTCTCTCACTGTAGCTCAGTGTGCGTCACTCACCCTCACTGTAGCTCAATGTGCGTCACTCACCCTCACTGTAGCTCAGTGTGCGTCACTCACCCTCACTGTAGCTCAGTGTGTGTCACTCTCTCTCACTGTAGCTCAGTGTGTGTCACTCACCCTCACTGTAGCTCAATGTGTGTCACTCACCCTCACTGTAGCTCAGTGTGTGTCACTCTCTCTCACTGTAGCTCAGTGTGTGTCACTCACCCTCACTGTTCCTCAGTGTGTGTCACTCACCCTCACTGTAGCTCAATGTGTGTCACTCACCCTCACTGTAGCTCAGTGTGCGTCACTCACCCTTACTGTAGCTCAGTGTGTGTCACTCACCCTCACTGTAGCTCAGTGTGTGTCACTCTGTCTCACTGTAGCTCAGTGTGTGTCACTCACCCTCACTGTAGCTCAATGTGTGTCACTCACCCTCACTGTAGCTCAGTGTGTGTCACTCACCCTCACTGTAGCTCAGTGTGTGTCACTCACCCTCACTGTAGCTCAGTGTGCGTCACTCACCCTCACTGTTCCTCAGTGTGTGTCACTCACCCTCACTGTAGCTCAGTGTGTGTCACTCTGTCTCAGAATGGGTCAATACCATCTTGCTTAAAACCTACCTCTGAAGCCCTTTTCAAAAGAATATGAGTTGGGGTAAATCCCACTCCTAATATCGCATGGCTTGTGGAGTGTAATATTGAATAGACAGAGTGTGTCAAGTA